>NC_045791.1:65819767-65968911 GCF_009873245.2 Balaenoptera musculus
CATAATTATTTTGTTTGACAACTCTTAAGCCAATTCAGAAATAATACATTTATTGACATTGTGAACAATTAGTGGTAAATATGGCCTTCAGAAAGTTAAACAGTTATCATTGTGAGACAAATGAACTCTAGGAGAAATAAGTATCATTGTTTATAAGTCAATGACCTACTGAAAAGTTTATACTTTATGTCTTAGAGAAGCCGCAGTAATCTCCAGAGTAGAGGTGGTTTAGAAATAGAGAGAAGGAAAAAAAGTTAGACCACTAAATTCAGCCCACACAGCAAATTCCAACTTGACTCTTCCATTCCAAAAAAATGGTTTTTGTGATTATGAGAGCAAGGTAGGAGAGTTAAGTAACTGTTGTGGAGATTTGTCGGTATATGTGCTAAGGAATAACAGTAAGGCTCCGGATAGAGGACTGAGTCTGTTGTGGGGTGTGTTTGTGCGTGAAAGTTCACATAGAGTAGCAAGAAAGGGTCTCTCTGGAAGGTAACTTTTCAGTAAAGACCTGAAGGAAATGAAGGAGCTAAGGGATGTCTGGAGGAGTATTTTGCACAGGGGAAATGACAATTTCAAGAGGCCAGAAGCAGGAGCTTGCTATTTCTCAAAGGGTGGGTGGAACAGAACGAGAAGCAAAATGACCCTGGCTTTTCACTCAAATTTGACATGAAGTTCAACATTTAGAGAAACTTAGGAAGAGATTTGTGGTTTTAAAGATCTGCACTCTTAACTCCTTTGAAGAAACTATTTAAAGAAGAACTGATGTTAGAAGGCAGTAATCTAGCAACTGTGCTTCAGACTGTTCACTGGCTGCACATTCATTTTAAGATGATTCTTGACCCAGTCAGCTATATTTGGTCATTTGCTTCTTGAGGGACATATTTACCTGATAGTTTGATACAGTAGCTTCATTAGAAGTAGGAGTTGCAAGTGATGCAAACTGCTCATTCGTCATGATGGTGAATGTAATGGTATGGGGTGTGGGTGCATATTAGTAAACATTTCTTAATCACAGTCAGCAAGAGTCCTGCTACCTGCATTAGTGATAAAAGTCTTAATTCATATATTTTATTCCTGAACTTCCTCCTCTCAGCTTAAATTAAAAGAAAAAATTTCCCCTCTATCTGATAGTTGTTTTATTACCATCATTATCTATTGTCTCCATTTAATAGATGACATTAATTTGGGGATAGTTGGATCAGTTATTTAATTATTAAATATTTATTCAGAATTAATCTGTTGTCATCTCACTACAATGTATAGACATTTTTAATGAATCAGAAGCAGATTACTTCTTAAGGGATAAATATGTATCTCTGTTTAAATGAAAACTCGAGATATTTAGGACAGATAGGTGTCCATAAAGATTATGTTGGTTATAAATCCTTTGGTTTGTATAGACTTCCAGGTGGAGCTTCTTTTGGATAAACTCAAGCAAAAAGGAGCAATTCGACGAGCACTGTTTCTCCATAACAGGTCCCCGGGTCACTCCAAGAACATGACCATCTCAAGGGGGGGACAGATGCAATGTGAAGAACTAATAGCATATCTGCGGGTAAGAGATTATCCATTATCTCTTCTTTCTACTTATTATTTTTTCTTTTCACCTAAATGATTTTCACTTTCTGTAAATTTTTTGGGTAGTAAATCAAAAAGAAGACAGAAAAATGCATTTGAGGAAATTGGGCTTTTTAAAGAGTCAAACTTGAGTAATGGACTTCTACGCTTGTCAGACTGGATATTGCACGTGGCCTTTCCACAACAATGCTACTGAATAAATTATGACAAATATATTTCTTAAATATTGCTGGACTCTCAAGACAGTAAAAGAAATCCACCCCACCCCCCTGCCCCCCGCCATAAGCAATCAATGAAAAAACTCCATTGTCTAAACCTGACTTGTGAGTTGTAAGCAAGTGTATGAGCCAGGATGACTAGGGAGGGAGGGATGGAGACTGGGCGGAGGGTGAGCTGTATTTGCAGACACCAGCACAGGGGTTCAGGCTCGCCTGGGGCCTTCTGCAAACCAGGGGTCTGACCTGAGCCTCCTGCATTAGGTGCAGAGTCTTCCACAAGGCTAAAGTGTTCCCAAAACAAAGATGCGCCCTGACTCCTGCAAGAGTAAATACAAGGTCTCACTGGAACAATCTAGTATGGGTCCCATAGGTTAAGTTCAATCAAATAGGAATTCATTTCTAAAAAAAGTACTAAACACACCAGGAAATAAGCCATTAGAAGACACAGCAAATAAATCTTAGTCCTGCAAAAGCTTGAGATGTTAGAATGATCAGTTACAAAATATAAGTGTGTATAAAATGTTTAATGAAATAAAGGATGAAATTTTTTTTAAAAGACAAAAACATCAGGACTTCTCCAGTGGTCCAGTGGCTAACACTTCATGCTTCCACTGCAGGGGGTGCAGGTTCGATCCCTGGTCGGGGAACTAAGATCCTGCATGCCCCATGGTATGGCCAAAAAAAAAAAAAAAAAGACAAAAACATCAGTAAAGATTTAGAAGACTCAACATAATTAACAAGCTCGATTTAGTATACCTATATACCTATATAGATCTTGACATCCAACAATTAGAGAATATAAAAGTTCCCCATATATACATATAAAGGAAGTCTGAACAAATCTGAAACAATTGGAATCATAGAAAATATGCTATTTGATTACAGTGCAATTTTTAGAAATCAATAACAAAGATAAATTGGGAATTAGGAATTGTGATTTTAAGTAACTTATGGATCAAAAAAGAGATCATATTAGAAATTTACTTAGAAGTGAATTATAATGAAAATACTACATATCAAAATGTGTAGGGTATCCCAGAAGCAGAATGTAAAGGTAAATGTATAGCCTTAAATGCTATTTAATTTAAATGAAAGATTGAGAAAAAAATGAAGGAAAAACAAACCCCCCAAAACCTCCACAAAAATAGGAATTGAAAAAGGATGTACCTATAGATAATGGAGGAATTAAAATAATAAAATATTATGAATAACCTTGTGCTAAGACATAGAAAAACTGAGAGAAAGCAAAGACATTCTTAGAAAAACACAACACAGCTGTCATTTGAAGAACCCGAACAATTCATTTAACCATATAAACCATTAAAAAAAATTGAACTGGCAGTTAATAATCTTTACACAAAGGAATCACAAGACCTAGATGATTTTATAGGCAATATCTACCAAACTGTCAAGAATGAGACATTCCAATGTTAAACTCTTAGAATAGAAAAATAAAATATATTTCCAGCTTATTCTGTGAAGGTAGTGTAACTGATACCCAGACTGACCGAGGCTAGTATAAGCAAGGAAAATTCATGACAGTTTTATACAAAGACATAGATGTAAAATTACTAACCAAATATAAGCAAAGTAAATCCTAGCAGTTTATAAAAAAGATTAAAAAACAGACCAACTTGGATGTATCCTAGGGTGGGTTAACATTGAAAGTATAGAAGTGTAACTTTACACATGAATAGACTGAAACCATGGCCATCTTACTTAAGTGCAGGGAAAGGTTTTTGATTAAATTAAATAACTATTCATGATGTGAGCAAACAAGACAAATACCTCAAGTTACAATTATGAAGAAATACCATTTTACACTCAAAGTCTGCCAGTACCTATTGCTTGGTCAAGATGTGAGTTAATCAGAGTTCTTACACATTGCTTGTGGCAGTGTAAATTGCCAATATGAAGAATTTGGAAAATAATATTGTATCTTACAGAGCTGACAAATCTCCTTGCCACTATGTAGAACAATACATTACAACATTACAACATGTTTTTTGGTAATAGCAAAAACAAACCAAAGACCCAAAGCAGTCCAAATAACCTTTGACAGAAGAATTGATAAATAAATTGTAAATAAATTATTATATGATAAATATTACTGAACAGTAAAAATTAACCTCGCTACATGCAACAGCATGAATGAACCTTTAAAAGTGTTGAACAGAGAGCAAATGACAGAAGAATACATATGGTCTCATTTTAAAATAAACAGGAAAAGCAATCTGAAGAACATACTGTTTAGGGACACACACACTAGAGTAAAACTGCTGAAAGCAAGCAAGGGAATGGTTACCTCTGGAAGGAAGACAAAGGAATGAAAAGAGAAAAGAGCATGTGGGTAGCTTAAGCAATATAGGTTATGTCCTAGTTATTATTTATATTGGGTGTGTGTTTGAGTGCTCATTTTATTAACATGCCTCATATATATATTTTTTAATTTATTTATTTATGGCTGTGTTGGGTCTTCATTTCTGTGCGAGGGCTTTCTCTAGTTGTGGCAAGTGGGGGCCGCTCTTCATCGCAGTGTGCAGGCCTGTCACTGTCGTGGCCTCTCTTGTTGTGGAGCACAGGCTCCAGACGCGCAGGCTCAGTAGTTGTGGCTCACGGGCCTAGTTGCTCCGCAGCATGTGGGATCCTCCCAGACCAGGGCTGGAACCGTGTCTCCTGCATTAGCAGGCAGATTCTCAACCACTGCGCCACCAGGGAAGCCCATGCCTCATATATTTTTGTGTGAATCAAATATTACATTATAAAACAAAGTTGATTAAGGGTTCTCACTGGATAATTATAGTCTTCTTTTTGGATATTCTATTCTTATATAAGTGTAGTTTTTCAAAGAGTTTTTGTAGAATTTGATCAAGGGGTGAATACAGCTGGCTTTGTATTGTGCACTTATGGATTTCTCCAGATAGCTTGATGTCATAGGTTGATGTCATCATTAATTCAAAGCTTTTCCATTTTTAGGATGAATCTGAATTTAGAGACAAACTCACTCCGATTACTATTTTTATGGAGTATCGGTTGGATTATAGAACAGCTGCTGATGCGACAGGCTTGCAGCCTATTCTTAACCAATTCACTCCTGCCAATATTAGTCGACAGGTACTGTACTTTATTAATTTATCATTAATTTTATACTTTTATCTTTTTTAAAGTCTTACAGTTCATATTGTTAAATAGCATAAGGGATTGCTTTTATAATGTAGGGTTTTAGTCAGAGAAGTCAGAGGGGAAGGAATCTGGATTTTCAGGTCAAAGACATTTAAAGCCACTCAGAACTTAGAGATATGCAGAGGAAGACAGGGTCGCATTTCATACACATAAAACAGTAAAATAATTCAAGGAAAACAACAAAATGCCAATTTACTTACATAGTATTTTATATTTTGCTAAACAAGTTTATTTATATTACCTTTGATTTATATTTTAATTGTAAAAAATAGTATATGTACACACATATATGCATATATAGTACATAAATCATTCTTCTCATAAAACCTAATATAGCAACATAAAATTTTATAAAGACTATATTAAAATATTTTTAGAAAATCCTATGTAAAACCCATACATTCAAATGTTATTGTATTTCCTATTTTTTCCTCTTTTATTACATGTTCATATTTTTAGATTAATATTTCTGCTCTCATAGAATGCTTTACCCTAAATTTAGGTTGTTACTTCTTTGTCTAACTTGCTAAGATCTCATAAACTATTTTATTTTTGTAATTTGAGAAGACTATACATGACAGCAGCATAAGGCAAATTAAAATTTTTTAAAGTCTTTTGTAATTTTTATATTTTAACAATTTATTTTATATTTCATTTTGCACGTGAATAGTATACATGCTGCTTTCTACTACCCATTAATATAGAACTTGTAAACATAGTTCTGTGTTCATATTTTTTACATTTTTTATTTTTAGGGGATATACAATATTATGTTGATTAATAATTTAATAATGAACAGCTGAGCCTCTTAGAGTCTGTCATTCAATTTTACATTTTTTAGAAAAGTTAATTGTTACTTGTCCTTTTACATTATGTGTTTTGTTATAGGAGTTATGATTATTTTCTCTTTATAATTTTAGAATTTTTTGGAAACTATTTATTAGTGTTAACATTACTTTTGTTTAGTTTACTGAGATCACCAATCTCTTTAATACCAATACAGTTTAAAGCCAGCTAATCAAATTGGTTAACTTTTGAAACCACTTTGAGGGAATAATAACTTCAGTAATATTTGGTTTTCTTCCCTGTCCCCACCCCACTTTCTTCATTCTTTGAATCTTTGTTTCCTTTGTGTTCTACATTTGTTTCAGCAACGACATTACCTACTCTTAGGCATCTTTTTTTCTGTATTCTTAGCTTTGTTATGTACTCTCATTTCAATGTTAATTACCTATCCCATCATTCTTATTTACTTCTCTCTAAAATGGCCCTTTATTTCACTGGTCATATTACAAACATTTTTACTGTACTCTCTCTACGAAGTACTGCTGTCTGTTAGAAATATAATGTTAGCCACATTTGTAATTTTAAATGTATTGGTCAGTAACATTAAAAAAAAACATAGAAAACTGGTGACATTAATTTTAATAATATATCTGTATTAGTTTGCTAGGACTGCCATAACAAAATACTACAGAATGGGTGGCTTAAGTAATAGAAATTTATTTTCTCACAATTCTGGAGGCTTAAAGTCTGAGATGAAGGTGTCTGCAGGGTTGGTTTCCTCTGAGGCCTCTCCCATTGGCTTGTAGGTGGTCATCTTCTCCCTGTGTCTTCACATCATTTCCCCTCTGTGTCTATGTCCTGATCTCCTTATAAAGCACCAGTCATATTGGATTAGGGCCTGCCCTAATGATGTCATTTTAACTTAATTACTTCTTTAAGACCATATTTCCAAATAGTCATATTTTCTGTGAAATTTTTTAAGTTCTGTTTTTTATGGTCTTCAAAATCCAGAGTGTATTATATACTTACAACACATCTCAATTCAGATGCTAAAGCTTCATCAGAAATATTTTTTCTGTATTTAGAACTCATATAATTTATAATTGAAAAAGTAGATTCACATAGCCAAGTTGTTCTAAACATACTAAAAGTTTTTCAGTAGCAGAATCAAGTATCAGTTTTTAAATTTAAATTAATTAATATTAAATGAAATATAAAACAATTCCCCAGTTGTGTTAGATACATTTCAAGTGCTCAAAAGCCACATGTGGCTCACTAGTGGCTACTATATCATACAGGGCAGCTCTTGAGTTTCCCTTTCTGTACCCTAATCCTTTGGAGTTAGAGATTTCATGCTTCCTACAGAAAGAGGGTTTTTCTTTTTCCCCACCCTCCATTTATTCATTCAAATATGTATTAAGTTCTTACTCTGTACAAGATATTAAGTATGTAACTGTAGAGATTTAGTTCTCTGTGAATGGAAGACATTGCTTTGTCTTTTCCATCCCTGAAACTATCTTTTCTGATAGCATATTTTAAGGCTATAGCTGCACCAATGCCAGTTTAATCCTCTCTCTTCAATGTAGAGTGGTAGTTAGTCAAATATCCCTTTACCATAGTTTATTAATATTTCATAATAAAAGGTAAGCTGGGAGGAAGTGAGAGAGTTGTATTGACATATATACACAAAAGCTCAGTGCTTTGTGTTCACCTAGAGGGGTGGGATAGGGAGGGTGGGAGGGAGACACAGAGGGAGGAGATACGGGGATATATGTTTATGTATAGCTGATTCACTTTGTTATACAGCAGAAACTAACACACCATTGTAAAGCAATTATACTCCAATAAAGATGTTGAAAAAAAATATTTCATAATACTTTTCATTCCGAACTTCAGATACTCATCATTCTAACTGGGACTTTTAATACACACCATATCACATATCATTATATCCGTTCTTTGTTCATGAACTAAATTAGCAGTGATTGTATTTGGTATCACTTAAGGAGTCACCTCAGATTTCTTCTACTGGTCCTGGCCTTTTCCCTCCATCTTCTTGAAGTGCATAGCAACTGTTTACATCTAGGTCATTGAATTAGTTCACAGGTACTGTTGGGTTTCATCCCAATTAAACTGACAGTTAAGATCTCTACCATACAATTCTATTCTGGGGAGCTGTGCCTCCCTTGTGACTTGGAAACATACAGTTTTTGTTTTGTTTTGTTTTGTTTTGTTTTTTAAGAAAGCCTGTCACTGTTTTTTCCCTTTAAATCTTTTTCTCTCCTTTTTGTCTGCCTTTGGGCCTGAAGCCCTTTGGATGTTAACAATAGACAAACCAAGAATGGCTTCATCTTTTTTTAATTTCCTCTTTTATCAATTTCTTCTTTCACATCCTGCCTAACTTCTTCAGCTTCCTCCCACTATTGCTATCGGGTTTTCTATAATGTTCCAGCTGGCACATCTTATGGTCATATCTAGAGGGAGAAAGTGCAGGTCTTTGCTTATTGTACCTATCTTGGATCTGCTAATTCTAATGCTTTTGGTTCCTTTTTCTTTATCTCCTTCCAAATGGCCATGCCAGTGCTGGGCTCCTTTTGTCCAGTTTCTGTTCCCTTTGGTCTGTCTGTCTGAATTGCTGCTGTATACCCACAACTCCTTATTCTTTTATGCTCTGCAGAGGCATAATGAGAAATTCTAGAAAGGAGTTTATTTTGCCCAAGATCACACAACTTAGCTAGCAGCAGCTGAGTAAAGTAGAACCCTCATTTCTTGAATATTACTTTCTCTTCTATACTTCATTCCAAAATCATAACAACTTAATTTGAGATAGAACTAGGTTCTATCTAATTGTTCCAACTAATTGTAAAAGGTTCCAACTAAAGGTTCCAACTGATTGTATTATACCCTATGAATCTTTTTCTTCCTTTTCATTCTTACTAGCTAAGACTGACCTATTTAAAAACAGGCAGCCATGATCCCTTTTGAATTCAGGTATATATATACAAGTAGAGTATATATAAATATATACGTGTGTGCATAAATGTATATTCATATACATCCACATATATATTGATATACACTGCATATGTGACCTGTACTGGTATTTATTCATGTAGAGAAAAATAAAATTTTTTTCTAGGCTCATATTCTGCTTGACTGTGGTGAAGACAATGTCTGTAAACCCAAACTGGAAGTTTCTGTAGATAGGTAAGTTTTGCTCCAAATAATAGACTGTATAATAAGAAATTTAAATGAAAGAACACATTTTTCTATTAAAGTAATAGTAATGAGAATTAGTTACATTGGAGGATAATGCATGGTTTTCAGTAAAGCTATAAATATTGAGCTTTAAAAAAATAGGTGCTATGTTTTCACTAGCTACCTAGGTTAACAGATCTCTTCCTATTCAGCATTGAGTAGTGTCACAAAGTAACATTATATCCTCTTAAAGATACTCTTAACTAAAGGACTTACTACCATTTTATACGATGTATAAATTATAGCGAATATTGTGAGTATCATGACAAATGATTAATTCAGCCTTTAGAAAAAAAATCAGGGGATTAATAAGTACAAAGGGATATAAAATTACTTCCATAATACATATGAGTGATAGTGATATGCTAAAGGCATCAGTGTTTTCTTTTACTGGGAGAAGCATTGGATTTGCACCCAGTGTGCTATTTCCAGTTTTCTGTTGAGCTGTAGAGTAGTCTTAAAAAATCTCGAGACACTGTTGAACATGTCAGTGCTTTGAATAGTCATGCTCTCGCCGTGCAGTCTTTTTTCATTGTCTAGATTTGTGTTAACTCGTAGTGATCAAAAGAAGATCTATATTGGGGACGACAACCCTCTGACCTTGATTGTTAAGGCTCAGAATCAGGGGGAAGGTGCCTATGAAGCTGAGCTCATCGTTTCCATCCCACCGCAGGCCGATTTCATCGGGGTGGTCCGCAACAGTGAAGTAAGCAAGCTGCCTCTTTAAAAATCGAAATGCACTCATAGTTCTCATTAACGTTAATGAGCTGCTCCCCTATTTAGTGTAGTACAAGCTTACCCATTCTACCTAAGGCTAAATTGCTAGACAATGGAGTGCCTATCTTACATAATTCCTTTCAAGCCTAATAACTTTACATAATGCATTGATAGGACATTTAAAAAACTGCTAGCTAAGTGCCTGAAGCAGGGTCAGATGGATAAAGTGTCTAAGCCTGGCCATCAAATAATTTTTCAGAGGTAATACGGTTATGTATCTATGTCCTCTAGGGATTGTTCAGAAACACTTTGACTTTATATGTGGCAGTTGTACACAATTCTGGTTTCCCCCGTACCCCTCATTGCTCAAATAGATGCATTTGCTTTGTAAAGCAAGAAACCTAAACATCCACCTGCATGATATTGTCTAGGAACTTTAAAGTATTATTATGGCTTCTGCATTTTTTTGGTCATTAATTTATTTTCCTTTCAATCCTTTTTCTTTGTCTATCAAAGGCTTTAGCAAGACTTTCCTGTGCCTTTAAGACAGAAAACCAAACCCGCCAGGTAGTATGTGACCTTGGAAACCCAATGAAGGCTGGAACTCAAGTAAGACATTTTAATTAAATGGATTTTATTTTTCTTTTATAGAGAATAGCATATTTTTCTGTGGGTTTGTCCATAGTCATTTTTTATAAGCACTTCAAAATAGTATCTAAACTGGCTTTGATTTAGAATGTAGTGATCATCAGAGTTTAGTTTTGATTAAGATACTAAAGTAATGGGTTGTGTTATTACCTGTATTCAGTAAGCTGCTCTTCACCTTCAATTTGGTAAATGGATGAGAACATGGTTGAAACTAAGGACTGAGATTGTAACTTTGATATTTTAAACTAACACTTTAATGCATCCTCAAAGCTACTCTGACAAATACCAAGACTGTCATTCTTAAGTGAGTTAGAATGATCTCATTAACTTGAAACCTATATGGTCATCCCAATAGGATCAAAGAGCACAGTGGTTAGATCAGGCTCCCCTTCAGGGGGTGGAGAAGGGAGCCCAGGAGCTTGAGAAGAAGCGCTCAGTGGGTTGCTTCCCAAATCCTCTAAAAAGGAAACAAAAATATACCTTGTAGAATTCCTATTATCAAGGAAAAAAAAAATCAACAGTATATTTCATGTTACCTTTTCGATAGAATTTAATTTAATAAGCACATAGATATTGGTAATTTGAAGATCTATGATAATATGGGGCTGAATATTACGTATCTACCCATATAAACAACATCTCTCCCATTAGATGTTGTTTAAGGGTACAGACTTGCAAGTAAGTCTAGAGCTCTAATGTGCAGCATAGTGATTATAGACAACAGTAACGTATTATAATCATCAAACTTGCAAGAGACTAGATCTTAATAATTCCAACCAGAAAAAAGAAATGATAATTATGTTATGTGACAGAGGTGCAATTATTGCCACAGTGGCAATCATATAACAGTGTATAAATGTATCAAATCAACCTTAAATTTACAGTGTTATATGTCAAATATATTTCAATAAAAAGAAATATTTCATATTTCTTTAAATATATTTTCCATTAAAGTCATTATTATTTCTAGATATAAGGTCTCTTAGGGAAAAGGGCTTGAACAAAGTACCCAGAGTTGCATTTTTTCACATGTATTTAACACAGTTTTTAACTACAATGTTTCATTAACAAGTGAGCATGCTTTTTTTTTTTTTAAACATCTTTATTGAAGTATAATTGCTTCACAATGGTGTGTTAGTTTCTGCTTTATAGCAAAGTGAATCAGCTACACATATACACACGTTCCAGTATCTCCTCCCTCCTGCATCTCCCTCCCTCCCACCCTCCCCATCCCACCCCCCCAGGCGGTCACAAAGCACTGAGCTGATCTCCCTGTGCTATGCGGCTGCTTTGAGATAGTGTCATGGACATATATACACTACCAAATGTAAAATAGATAGCTAGTGGGAAGCAGGAGCATGCTTTTTATTTTCTTATATTCTCGTTCTCTCTAGCTTTCTCACTCACTGCTCACTCAGTATAGATAATTCCAGGTTGATTCTTGTGGCCGGCTCCAAGCTTTGTAAAGTGGGAGGCAGTTTGACGAGGTCCCCTAGAAGGGCCATTTTTAGAGGTCATTTTTGTGACCCCCCAAGAAGGCTGCTTTCCCTTACCTTGTAGCTCAGTTTTTTCTTTAAAATAACAATTTTCCTCCTGCAGAAGTTAAGATGTTTGTTATTGATGGAGTTGTGGGTGAAGTGGAGAAATTCTGCTTCTGGCCCTACATCTGTCCTTTTTAGCCAAGTTCTCTCACTCTTGTAAGCCATCTGTTTCTTCCTTCCTGCTCCATTAACACAAGTTCATGTGTTAGCTTCCTGTCACCAAATTATTGTGCATAACTACTATACCGTCATTGGGTCAACAAGCAATTCCTCTTGCATTTTTCAGAAAGTTAATATTAGTTAATATAATAAGGAGATAATTAGTTAATATTATAAGGAGATATAATTATGGTTAATCATTGTTAAACAGGCTCCATTATGGATTGGCCCAAGTATCTGAAATAATAGAGATTTGATAGAAGATCAGACTTAACTATCTTTGCTAGAGTACTTTCAGTTTTATTGTAAGTTCAGAAAAACCCTATTCTTTTTTCTTTGGACGCTGGATTTGAAATTTCACTAATTTGACACTGTTCTAACTAACATTGCCATCTTTCCCTCCTCCTTCAGCTCCTAGCTGGTCTTCGTTTCAGTGTGCACCAGCAATCAGAGATGGATACTTCCGTGAAATTTGACTTACAAATCCAAAGGTAGGAAAACAACTTTTTTCCATTTATAATAACTATGGAGGAAATATTATTTGTTATAAATATGTTATGCAATATACTTAAATATTCTGGAAAAGGATAGACTAAAATTTTAGTACTTAATTATAGCATTTTAAAATCAATATTTACATCATAAGAATAATTTATGTTGCTTTTGAGTTTGTAAAACAAAAGTTAAATAAAAATCATCTTCTTGGAATTAAATGCCAATGAAAAGAATTATTTTGATTTGTGCAGTTTGTCATTTCTTTACCGCTTTTAATTTGTTTACTTTTAGTTTCACTGCATTTGCCTCTGTATGCTATTGATGACGATTATGCTCAAGTCAGTCCTACATATATTTTTTTCTTTTTCAGCTCCAATCTTTTTGACAAAGTAAGCCCGGTTGTATCTTACAAAGTTGACCTTGCTGTTTTAGCTGCTGTTGAGATAAGAGGGTCAGTATGATTACCCAGTTGAGTATCTCATTCTCATGATTTAAACTACTTCAAAAGTAGTTACTTCTTAAAAGTAAGTCCTAGGGCCCCTAGCTTCTTTTGGATAGTAGACACTCCATGTTTCGGTGTCGTTTTACTAGAGCTGTAGCTTCTGTAGAAAGAAGAAGGTCCTGGGTGTATTCCAAAGCCCCGAATATTTATTTGATAACCCTTTGGAAATAAACCAGACATGGCAAAAGTGGCACAAAATAAATTTATTGAACTTTTATGTAAAAGTTCACCTGTTATCAATTCACCTGTTACATTAGATTCAATAAAGAGTAGTTTGTATGTCCATCTGTGCATGTACACATACAAGTATAGTTTTTGTTTTTGTTTTGTCTGTTAAATGTATGGTGTTTTTTTTTTTTAATTCTGATTTTATTCATTTGGACACTAGGTACTTTTGAAAATGAACTGACCATATCATTTTGATATTCATGGTAGGTTTTCTTTGGTCATTGTTTAGAGTCTCAAGTCCTGATCATATCTTTCTTCCGATTCCAAATTGGGAGCACAAGGAGAACCCTGAGACTGAAGAAGACGTTGGGCCAGTTGTTCAGCACATTTACGAGGTTTGCAGCTGTTGGATTTAACTGATACCTGGTAGAGAGCCAACAAAGAGAGGAATAGATAGGCTCTTTTTAAAAAACAAGTCTATTTAACTTTTATGTAAACTCTTCATAGTTTAAGTATGTACCAGAGATTTATTTGAATTTTTTCCCTATTCTTAAGTTCATTTTTATTAGACAGGTAGCTTCCAGTAGTAAAAGAAAGCTGTTTATACAAATTGTTGTTTAAAACCAATTAGTAAAAAAAAATAATAAAATTAACTTAAAAATAACATTTTATTATTATTTTAATAATAAAATAAAACCAGTTAGTTCTACTTGAATAAAAGGAATACGTCACTGAATAAAATTTTGGTTCTGTAGGAAGAAAATTTTCTATGCCACTTATCAGTAACTTTTTCACGTTTTCCTCTTTTGTTTATGTATTCATCCTGACTTATACTGCCCTACGCAGAGGCAGATGTTGAATTTGATTCTTTTGCATAATAATGATCATGTTGTAATATTAGAGTAACTATGGAAACACTGCTGTTATTCAAATCCTGTTGCTTAATGATTCCTAAAGTTGCTGTAGGGGAAGGATTATAGAATAGATTTTTGCCCGAAGTATTTACATGTCCTTCTCCTCATTAGCTGAGAAATAACGGTCCGAGTTCATTCAGCAAGGCAATGCTAAATCTTCAGTGGCCTTACAAATATAACAATAACACTTTGTTGTACATCCTTCAATATGATATTGATGGGCCAATGAACTGCACTTCAGATATGGAGATCAACCCTTTGAGAATTAAGGTAATGTGCTTAATAGCAACTGTTTATTATGATGATATTTTATTGCTTTTCTTTCTAAATCTATAAAAGAAATGCATGAAATAAACAATTGTTTTAATAATAAATCTATCCTGCAAAAATATTTTAGTTCATAACCAGTACACTATGAATTAAATTGTTCATTTGTGTAATGAGTAAGGATGAATTCTGTGAAGTCCTAGTAAACCATTTATTTATGTAGTGTTTAGTGAGCCTCCGGAGATACTCTTTGTGTTTTTTTTGGCCGTGTCTCGCAGCTTGCGGGTTCTTAGTTCCCTGACCAGGGATTGAACCCACGCTCTTGACAGTGAAAGCGCAGAGTCCTAACCACTGGACCGCCAGGGAGTTCCCATCCGGAGATATTCTTAAGTGACCCAATTTGACTTTGGTTTTATCGCAGAGTGGTTTATCCACATGTAATATGTGTCAAGGGTGTTTGGATGTTGAAATTTTTGTCTTTGGGATAAGATATAACATTTTACTCTTGGCTCTTTTGACTTGACCTAGAAAAATGTCATTTTATGGAATTCTATTTGGATATAGTCTTCTCCATCCTAGCACATATGTTTGGATAAGAAGCTATCACAGGGGCTTCCCTGGTGGCTCAGTGGTTGAGAATCTGCCTGCCAATGCAGACGACACAGGTTCGAGCCCTTGTCTGGGAAGATCCCACATGCCGCGGAGCAACTAGGCCCGTGAGCCACAACTACTGAGCCTGCGCGTCTGGAGCTTGTGCTCCGCAACAAGAGAGGCCGCGATAGTGAGAGGCCCGCGCACCGTGATGAAGAGTGGCCCCCGCTTGCCGCAACTAGAGAAAGCCCTTGCACAGAAATAAAGACCCAACACAGCCAAAACTAAATAAATAAATAAATAAATTTTAAACTATTAAAAAAAAAAAAACTATCACAGTTTGGAGTAAGGAAAGTTAAGAAAACAAAGCAAAAAATGTATACTCATGATTGACATACATCACAGATGTACACTGTGAAATTTCAAGCTTTTTCTAAGTATTTTATCAGTTTCCTCTCTAGCTATGCAAGGGGAGAAAATGATGGCTAGGTAGAGGTAATTTTTTTCCCGCATATTAAGGACTCTAATCTTTATTTCCTTTGCTTAGTTTTAGCCATATATTAAGTGGTAAATTTTCTGTCATACCAAATTTTTAGTCACTATATTTCAATCACGTATAACAGTTTATGCCAAAATGTCAATGCAAAATATTTTCCATTGTTATTTACCACCAGTTTATTTATGTAATCCTAGATCTCAAATTCGCAAACAACTGAAAAGAATGACACAATTGGTGGGCAAGGTGACCGGAACCATCTCATCACTAAGCGGGATCTCACCCTCAGTGAAGGAGATGTGCACACTTTGGTAAGTGGCATTTCAACAACAAGCACCTTAAATATTTTAAAATATGTGATTATAGAACTGATGCCAAAGAACATTTCAAAAGGAACAATAGCTGTGCTGGAAAGAACTCCGTATATTTTTATACCATTCACTCCTCTTACTTTCCTTGTTCCTAATTGAATTAATGCCACATTTTCTTCAAATGATCTGTCTTTGTAGCTTACTAATAAAAATATTTTATGTTCTAACTTATGTCTCTGACTGCACTCCTTTAACTGACCTCTTTCTCGGTCTCACCCTAATCTTTGAAGCTTATGTTCAATATTGCAGAAAAAAACAGAAGGGCTCAACAGAAATATAAGAATAATTAGCATTCTGATCAACTTTTATTGAGTCAGCCTGTCTAATGACTATAATGTTATAAAGAGGTTTGTCACTTAAGTTTTTAAAATTTAACAGATCTGCAAACCATCAACTAACAGAGAACCTGGTATAGTGTTTATGTTCATTAGTGATCACCAGTTACTTTCACATCTCCAGATTCCATGGTTCTTCTTAGTTTTCATTCAGTTCAACTGCACAGTGACTTTTTGGCACAATTAATCACTTCCTCCTCTGTGAAACACTCCTCTCTCACTTCTCGGGCACTACTCTCTTGGTTGTCCACCTACCACAACTGGCGACTTTGTCTTAATCTCCATTTCCAGACCTTTAAGCTCTAGAGAGTATTCCAGGGCTCAGATCTCAGAGTTCTTGTCTGCTCCGCCTATGGTCATTCATTAGATCTGTGCAGTCCAGTGTTGTAGACACCAGCCACATTTCAAGTGTTCAGTAGCCACATGTGGCTAGTGGCTACCACTTCGGGAAGCGCAGGTATCTCCACATTGATGATTTCTGTCATTGTAGAAGGTTCTATCTGACAGTGCCATATGAGACGATCTTAATCATTCATATGGCTGGTAAGTACCATTTCTATGTAGATGACTTTGATTAATATTTCCGACCCGATCCTCTGCATTGAACTCCAGACTCCATTATCCAACTACCTACTGGAACTCCTCTTAAATATTTAATAGGAATCTTAAACTTAATTCTAAGAACATATCCTTGAGTTTTCTCAACTCTGATCTTTCTGTGGTGGTCCGCATTTTAGTAAATATCAACTCTGTTCTCTGTCCCAAATTTGGGCATGGTGCTTGGCTCGCCTCTTTCTCTCAAACTTCATAATCCTACATATCAGCAAATTCTGTCATTATCTACTTTCAAAATAGCCAGAATGTGGCCCCTTCTTGCCGTCTCTACCACTGCCACAACCTAACCTAGACCACCTTCCTCTCTCACTTGAACTATTGCCAAACCTCCAGTTGGACTCCATATTTCTGGCCCTGTCACCACGACAGTCTATTTGCCACATAGAAGCCATAACGATCCTTTTAAAAGTAGGTCAGGTCATGTCACTCCAGTGTCTTCCTGTCTAACTCAGAGAGAAAACCAGAGCCTGCAAAGCCTTCAAGCCCAACAGGTCACAAGCCTTTTTTTAAAGGCTATTGCCTTTAAAAAAAAATTTTTTTTTGTAGTCATCCTCATTGGAGTGAAGTAGCATCTCATTGTAGTTTTATTTGGATTTCCCTAATGACTAATGATGCTGAGCATCTTTTCATTTGTATATCTTCTTTCGAAAAATCTCTATTCAAACCTTTTGCCCATATTTAAATTGGGTCGTTTGCCTTTTGTTGTTGAGTCATGAGGAGTTCTTTATATATTCTGGACACTACCCTTATCAGAGCTGTTACTGCATATATTTTCTCTCATTCTGTAAGTTGTCTTTTTTACTTTCTTGATAGTATTTGTTGATGGAAAAAAGGTTTTAAATTTAAAGAAGTCCAAATTTCTTTTCTCAAGTCTATCTCTTCTTGTGTTGCTTAGATTTTTACTGTCATATTTTAAAAACCATTGCCTAACCCAAAGTCCTGGAGATTTTTACTTTTTAAAAATTTTTTACTTTTTTTACTTTTTAAAATATTTATTTTTACTTTTTAAAATATTTTTACTTTTTAAAATATTTTTTTACTTTTTACTTTTTAAAATATTTTTACTTTTTAAAATATTTATTTATTTATTTGGCTAGGCCGGGTCTTAGTTGTGCACGTGGGATCTTTGTTGCCACGTGCGGGATCTTCATTGCTGCATGCAGGATCTTTTAGTTGTGCCATGTGGGATCTTTAGTTGTGGCATGCAGGATCTTTAGTTTTGGCATGCGGGCTCTAGTTCCCTGACCAGAGATCAAACCCCAGGCCCCCTGCGTTGGGAGCGCAGAGTCTTAACTACTGGACCACAGGGAAGTCCCTAGTTTTCTAAGTTTTATACTTTTAGCTCTTACTTTTATATCTCTGATCCATATAGAGTTAATTTTTGTATACGGTGTGAGGTAGAGGCCCAGATTCATTCTTTTGCATGTGGTTTTCTAGCTCTCCCTGCATCATTTATTGGAAAGACCTGTCTCTTCCCTTTAAATGGTCTTGGCTCCCTTGTTGAAAATGAATTGACTGTGAATGTATGGGTTTATTTCTGGACTCTCAATTCTATTCCATTGATCTATACATACATCCTAATTTTTTTGATCATTGTCCTTCTGCAGTAAATTTTGAAATTGGGGAGTGTGAGCCCTGCAGTGTTTTCATCTTTTTCAAGATTGTTTTGACTAGTTGGGGTTCCTGGCAATTCCATATGAATTTTAGGATAGCTTGTCCATTTCTACAAAAATGGTAGTTGGAATTTTTTTGTGTGTGTGGAATTCTGATAGCAATTTTATTGGATCTGTCTATCACTTTGGTAATATTGTCATCTTAATATTAAGTCTTTCAGTCCTTGAACATGAGCTGTCTTCTGTTTATTTAGGTCTTCTTTAATTTCTTTCAAAAATATTTTGTAGTTTTCTGTGCACAAGTCATGCACTTCCTTAGTTACGTATTTTATTCTTGTTAAATGCTATTTAAAATAGAATTGTTTTTTAAAATTTCATTTTCATATTTTTCATTGCTAGTGTATAGAAAAACAATTCATATTAGTATACTGATCTTGTATTCTATACCTTTTCTGTACTTGTTTATTAGCTTTAATAGTTTTATTGTGGATTCTTTAAAGTTTTCTGTAAGTAAGATTCTATCATCTTTGAATAGAGATAGCTTTACTTCTTTCTTTCCAATCTGGATACCATTTATTTAATTTTTTTCTTGCTTAATTGCATTGGCTAGAACCTTCTGAACAATGTAGAATAGAAGTGTCATGAGTGGGCACTGTTGTCCAGTTCTTGATCTTAGGGGAAAAGCATCCATTCTTTCACCAGTAAGTATGACGTTAGCTGTGGGCTTTTCATAGGTGCCCTTTATCAGGTCAAGGGAGTTTGCTTCTATTCCTATTCATCAACTGGAGGTGTCACTTACTGGATAACACTGTTGTGAGGTATATGCATATGACATGTCTAATGCAGTTTGACCAGCACGTAGAAGGTGGTGAATATTTATTACTTTTGACTGTCTGCCTTCAAGTTACTGATAAAAACACTCATGGCACTTGATTTCTACAGGTCTGACGTCGAATAGCTATTAAAGATTCACTCTGTTTCTTTTTCTTTTCCACAGGCATATTGTGATCTGATTTTCATGTCTTACTAAATAAAATCACCATGCTCTGGGTTTGCCTAAAGAATGTTGAGTTCTAGATATAACAATAAATATTTTAATATTATAGCACTTATCCTTCCGTAACAAATCACATTAAAACCAACCCCTTCATAACAAGAAGCATTCATAGATTCAACTATTAGCCTACTCATTTTAAACGTTACTGCTGTTAAGGCAAAAGAATCTAGATCATCTCTTTAGCCTTCACATAAAACAAGTCAATTGTCTACTTTTCATATATTGAAGAGATGATAGAATGATCTTTTCTTTTAAGTAAGTAATTTTTTGGCAGGGTTGTGGAATTGCTGAATGCTTGAAGATTGTCTGCCAGGTGGGGCGACTAGACAGAGGAAAGAGTGCAATCCTGTATGTAAAGTCTCTACTGTGGACTGAGACCTTTATGAATGTAAGTGGGCAGATGCAGCATTCAGCAAACTTATCCATTTTTTCGAAGAAATAAAAAAGGCCTGACATATAGAAAATCATTTTATTGTTATTCCAATATAGAAGGAAAACCAGAATCATTCATATTCTCTGAAGTCGTCTGCTTCATTTAATGTCATAGAGTTTCCTTATAAGAACCTTCCAATTGAGGACATCTTCAACTCCACATTGGTAAGTCATTGATTTGGAGAAATGGAATAAATGCACTCAGTTCAATACCATAGATATTTTAATTTTATTTTAAATAATGGCAGTTAATTATTTTGATAATTTAAAGTAACTTGAGTTATTTGAATGGATTATAACCTAGTATAAACTAGTTTAATATTACTATTTTCCTCCCCCCATCCCAGAATTGTTAAAGGTAGACCTTTTACTTTAGCATCTTGTCCTTTGTAAGATACTTAGCATCACTAAATTTCATGAGGGAAAATTTGGGGAATTTCTCCCCACAGAGTTAGAAATTTGGAAATTAACTGCAGTAAGTGAGGGCATTTTATAAATCTTTAATTTGAGGATTAAAATGGGACCAACACATCATAAACTGGGTTGGATTATTTAAAAATCATTTCAGAGTCAGTCAGAGGTTAACCTGTTGAGAGTTTCATGTGTGTGTGTGTGTGTGTGTATGCTATTGATACCAAATGTGTAATCATAAATTATCATGTACTAGAAAAGAAAATAATGTAACATTGACATAAAATATAGTAGACATTCAGATATTTGTTGAATGATTCAGTGAACTATTTTTAAAACTCAAGTACTTTTTCCCCCAACAGGTTACCACTAATGTCACCTGGGGCATTCAGCCAGCACCCATGCCTGTACCTGTGTGGGTGATCATTTTAGCAGTTCTCGCAGGATTGTTGTTACTGGCTGTTTTGGTATTTGTAATGTACAGGGTAAGTGATGGACTTAGGAAGAGAGGGAGGGAGGGGAAGCAGAAGAAAAGGAGAAGGGAGGGAGCAAAAGAAGGGAGGGAAAGAAGAAAGGGACCTTTAATGATGATGCATGATGAGCACTCCTTATCATTTGAAGGAAGAAAAATTCAACTAAGTGCCATTTAAATTTTCTTGGTCATAATATGGTCACTCAGAATACTTTAAGTATTCTTCATTGATGTGGCAGTAATGTGAGTTTTTTTTTCACCTGGCAGATGGGCTTCTTTAAACGTGTCCGGCCACCTCAAGAAGAACAAGAAAGGGAACAGCTTCAACCTCATGAAAATGGTGAAGGAAACTCAGAAACTTAACTGTGATTTTTAAGTTGTGCTACATCCTGTCCCATTAGAAGTACCAACTTCATTATAGATTTTAAAATTTCCTTCATGAGGAATAAAGTTCCAAGACTGTACTGCTGATGGTACCCATTGGTATTAACCACAAAGTGAGAGCAATATTTGTCAACCTTTTCATTATAATTAAGTTCAGACATACATTTAATACACATCCACTGACTTGTATTTTTAGGTATTTAAATAATAACATTTCAAGTGATAGATCTTCTTCAATGTACGTAAGACAGGTAGTGCCTGAGTTACCACTTTATCTAAAATAGTACCTCCTACAATTATTGTTTCTGATTTTGTATGTTGGATTTTGTTTGTTGTTGTTTTTGTTGTTTTAAAGCAATCCACATTTGGACCTTAGGATCCACATCTTTTGTAGAGATACTTACTGTTAATACACATTACACTACAGTTGAGTTTTCAAGCTAACTTTATAACTGCATAAACTTGGATTTTAATATTACCTATATAGTAGAACTTTAAAAAAAGAAGAAAGCGTGATCCCATCAAAACTCTTTCCTGTAATAGCAGAGGTACAGTTTTTTGTTTTAATCTGAAAATTGAGTACATGCTATTAAATTTTTATTTATATTTTTATCCACAGTCCATTTGCTTACATTTTATTTTGTATAAGTTTAAGTTCTATTTCAAATCCTTTAAGTCAACTTATACTAAAAATTAGTTTTATAATCAAAAATGCCTCTTTTGTGTAGTCATTTAATTTCTGCTAAACATCATGATGCTTGAAGCCATATGGAGTTGGAAATCATTTCCAAAGTACGTTTATTCCATTGCATTAGTCTGGCTATATACAATACAATCCAAAAAAAAAAAAAAGAAGCATTTAAATTAAAAGACTATGTTTGTAGTTCTTTGACAGAGTTGCTTATTAATAGTTTGTTCTTAGATTAAAGCAAGAGTTTTTAGTTGGGATTAATTTATTTTCCTCCTATATATGTATTTTTCCTTATGTTTCCAAAACTGTTACTGAGAATGTGTCAAGATCAGCGAGGAATCTTTACAACTTAGAGGAACCTGCACTCAACCTCCCAACCCTGCAAGAAATGCTTGGAATTGAAATTCTTAAAGTAGCTCACTGGTTTACTTCTAGCAATAGTGTGGTGCTGCTCAGATGGATATTACCTCAGTTGAAGCCAGGTGTAACATGTAAAACCAGTCTATAAACCAGTCTAACATGTGAAACCAGCTATCAAAATGATTTCTTAGAGGTTATTTTATAAGCAATTCGAGTTATTGGAAACCTTTTTAAACTTTCTTAGGTTTATTAATATAAATTACTTTTCTAGGATTTTTAAATAAAAGCTGCACAGGTGGCAAGTTGTAGTTTTGTAAGTCCGTAGGGTGATGAATCTTCTAGAGGACTATGTGAATTATTCACAGTTCCTCCAGGCCTGGGGATAACTATTAATTATACCTATTTTTGTGCAATTACATCATGTTGTGCATTAGAAATTGAGAGTTTGATAGCTTTTTAACTACTGTCTTCATTAGGCAATGATAAATATGTCCCTTAAATAACTGAATATTTTTCTATGTTTTAAAAATAATTGAAATTTATCTTGCCACGTCTTGTGTTATAACTCCCTAACAAGTGCCTAAGCTAGAATATATTCATAAAATAGAGGCATGTGTAGGTGAGTTATACAAGTTAGAACATTGACAAGACCCTATATTTAGCTTTAGTGATTTTCAAAATTAATAGGTGTTGTAATATAGATTTTATTAGTAGCTCAAAAGATCTTAGTCATATGCAGTAAGTATTTTTATTACCAATAAATTTAAAGTTTTTTAAGAAAAAAATATTTTTATCCTAGGGCCTGCCACCAGACAGTCACTGAGTTGGTCTAGAACAATGTTCACCTTACCTGTTTTCCCACCTAATAGCAGTCATTCCTGAAAATATCTGTTGGATAGAAAGTCACTCTTTTAAAAAAATGTTACTGTTTGCTTTTGCACAATCTATTCCTTTTATGGCCTCTTATCTCAAGGTATAATCTTTTACCGGAGATTGAAGGAGGAGCCAAAATAGCTCAGTTGGGAGAGCATTAGACTGGAGCAGATTGAAGGGTGTTGTCATGGAAATTAACATGATGCTTTAAATTGCTCTTATGGAATGTAGTTTAAAGCAATAGTATTTTCTTTAAGAAAAATGAAGATTTATATCTGTACAAAAATATGGTAGGAGTATAATTTAAAAACCTAGTTTTTGAGGAGAATATTTGGGAAATGGTGAGTTTCTTTTTACCCTAAAGTAGCATGTGAATGTTTTGGTTAAAATGTCAAAAAATAATCACTGCTGTGTTTGTGATTTATTGAGAATTGAAAGCCATTTTGAGTGTAAAATTCTTATAATCTGATTCAGTTTAAGAAAACACACATGGTTGGGGTTGAGAATATTTAAAACATTTGATATTGGTAAGAAATATTGATGCTGTTGTTGATTTCTTAAATAGGCATTTATTTCAGACTTGATATTTTGAGAACCATTTGTGTGAGGGAGGCGCTTTCCTTTTCTTCCCTTTACCTTTTTCTTGTAATTGGTGATTATTGTAATTCTGATCAAGTTCTTAATACTGAATTGTAAAACAATTAATCAAAATATTAGTGCCACGATTCTACCTGTTATGAAACTACTTAGTCATAGTCAATTCTCACTGATACTTTATATAAAGAGAAAATTCAAGTATTAGAGACGATACTGGCTTCCTTAAGAGGATGTGAAAGATTTTTCATAGTGAATCATGACCCTAAGAGAGATGTATGTGGCAAAAGTATAGTATATAATAAATAGATCCGCTGGTTTTTTATAAGGCAAACAATTGTAAGTTGACTGATGTTCCTGTGTTAGAGAATGTAGTGTTGAGCTTGGCAAAGAATAAGTCATTCGTGGAATCCTTGTGTTTGACTGTTGCTTATCTCAGTGTCGCTGTGTTAGTGCTCTTGGATAGCTTGTATATGTGATAGTTTGATTAATAAGAAAAAAATATAAAATTTGAAAATCGAATATAGGATCCAAAATGGTGAATGAAATGACTTAATACTCAAGTGTTTTGGAGAGTATTTCTTTTAACCTGTTGGTAGGCTAGTTTGAACGATGAACCTATGGACATGTAGAATGCATATATGCTTGTATTTCATTGTAATTTCTGATATATAATGAATTTCTTGGGAGAGGTACTGAATCTTTGATTTTTCTTGTCATTCTTCTCAAGTGCAATATAACAATGTAACCAAACCTAGATATTTCAAAGTCATTATTAATTTAGTAAACCTAATCTAAATGGAGATTTATTAGTATTTTTTGTTAGCAGGAAGGAATGATTTTGAGATGGATACACGAATGAAGTTATTTACCCCTAAAAGGTCCATTTTACACTTTATTTCAGGCTGGACATGAACTATTCCCTGCTAGTTTTGAAACACTTTGCAATATCTTAAAGTAACTTGGAAGCTGTGTATATCAATTAATTTCCTACCTAAGTAACATAGAAAATAATTTTCTTTATTTAGCTCTCTTGTGATCACCCACATTGGGTGAGACATAAAATGAGTGTCTTCTAAAATTTGTCATTTACTAACTTGATCTGAGTTAGTGAAAACTGGTACAGTGTTCTGCTTATTAGTCTCCAGTGTGTAACTTGTGTCTGTTCAATAAACTTGAGCATATGGTGCCACTTATGTGCAAGGACTTTATATTTTCCTTCTATTATGTTGTTTTGTTTTGTTTTTTAATCACATGAGCTAGCAGTAGTGCACTAAAAGGATGACCTCAAAGAGGTGACACACCTCTTTAAAAGCCCACATTCTTGGGGCTTCCCTGGTGGCGCAGTGGTTGGGGGTCCGCCTGCCAATGCGGGGGACGCGGGTTTGAGCCCTGGTCTGGGAGGATCCCACATGCCGCGGAGCGGCTGGGCCCGTGAGCCACAACTGCTGAGCCTGCGCATCTGGAGCCTGTGCTCCGCAACAAGAGAGGCCACGATAGTGAGAGGCCCGCGCACCGCGATGAAGAGTGGGCCCCACTTGCTGCAACTGGAGAAAGCCCTCGCACAGAAACGAAGACCCAACACAGCCAAAAATAAATAAATAAATAAATAATTTAAAATGAATATCTGCTTAAAAAAAAAAACACATGAATTTAAAAAAAAACCCACATTCTTAAGAGTGTTAGTTATTTGAAAAAAGGTGTCACAAACAGAGCAAAAGGAAACTAATGTTAAAATACACCAATTACAAATCATAGAATTATAGACATTTAAAGTTTTGAAGGGGCTTCCAATTTCAATAATGGCAAAGTAGCTTGTATCAGATAACAATGAAATGAGGAATAGGAAGCAAAAAAAGAAACTTTTAAAGACACTGCAGATACTAAAAGCAGCAGAAACTGGAGGGAATTGGTCTCAAGGAAGGGAACCACACTTTTCCCTGAGTTTACTCTCTGTTGTGTGGATGGAATGCAAGCAGAAAAGATGGGACTGCCATCATGGCTAGAAATTGAGGGATGGGGGAAGGGAGAAGCCACATTGTGGGAAAGGGGAATATTTTCCCCTCAAAGTCTTGGCTGACCCTGACTCTGCTCTAGTGAGGGCCCAAAAGGAAAACAGCAGATGGAAGTTTGAAAGAACTGAGCAGTTATTCCAGCTACTGACCAATGCAGGAGAAACAAGAGACTGTAGTTCAAGTCTTACCCAGTGACAGGGCCTTGGAAACACCCCAGTCTTTCCATTGAAACCCCAGAGGATCTATTCCTTGGGAATAAATACTACATCCCAAGATTGATTGATTCACCCTAGGATGAAGGGTAAAACCAGCGTCCCACCCTAACAATGCATGAAACCAAGTTTCCACAAGTTTAAGGTGATCCACCTGAAATTTAATTGTCTGCTCATAAAGGCAGTTACTTTCAGAGGAAGATAACACAACCAAAAGACTGCAGTGTATCATTCATAAGGTCGTGTGTGTGTAAATGGGAAGAAAGGAAAATGTGATGCTTGGCTTTGAGAAGAAATAGTCAATAGAAACAGACCCACAAACAATTTAACAGGTATGACTTTAAATAACTATGATAAATATGTTAAAGAGTCTATAGGAACACATGAAAATTATGGATGAAAAGACAGGCATTTCAAGAGAGGTTTGGAAAGTAACAAAAGAGACTCAAGTGGAAATCTTTAGACTGAAAAAATATATCTGAAGTCAGAAATTCATTGGAGGGGGATTACAAGTAGATTGGGTAGGACAGAAGAAAGGATCAATGAACTTAGAGATAGATCAATAGGACTTATCCAAACTGAAGCACAGATGGCAAAAAAAAAAAAAAAAAAAAAAACAGCCTCAGTGATCTGTGGGACAAATCTAGGTGCAAAAGGAGTCTTAGAGAGGAGAGAGAAAAATGGGACAGACAAAATATTCGAAGCCAAAAAGTTTCCAAATTTCATGAAAAAGAGCAACCTGCAATTCTGGAAGTTCAACAAACCCTAAACAGGACAATTGCAGATAACACCATCTATGCAGGTCATGGTCAAATTGCTAAAAAGCACACGTTGGAAGGAGTTTACCTCACTCCCTTGGTATTGTTAACCATGCCCAGGGGGTTCATTACTTGTCTAAAGCAGTTACCGGCAGGATTGGGACTAAAGCTTGCATATTCAAACACCTAGTACGTTATGCATTCTGCTGTGCAACACTGCCTGAACTACTAGTCACAGTTTATAAAATAGATTTGTTATTATCTAGGGGATAGGTTGGGATGCCTGAATATCAATTGATGTACCACCAATGCTTTTCCAATTACAGTTGGCTCTTGAGCAACAGGATTTGAACTGCATTGGTTCCACCTATACGTGGATTGTTTCAATAGTAAATACTGTTGGGCTTCCCTGGTGGCGCAATGGTTGAGAATCTGCCTGCCAATGCAGGGGACACGGGTTCGAGCCCTGGTCTGGGAAGATCCCACATGCCGCGGAGCAACTAGGCCCGTGAGCCACAATTACTGAGCCTGCACGTCTGGGGCCTGTGCTCTGCAACAAGAGAGGCCACGATAGTGAGAGGCCCGCGCACCGCGATGAAGAGTGGCCCCCACTTGCTGTAACTAGAGAAAGCCCTCACAGAAACGAAGACCCAACACAGCCAAAAATAAATAAATAAATAATTTTTTTAAAAAAGTAAATACTGTTGTACTGCCTGATCCTTGGTTGGTTGAATCCCCAAATGTGGAACTTTGGATATGGAGGAACCACAGATACAGAGCACTGACTATAAACTATACTTGATTTTCGCAGAAGGTCGTAGCCCCTAACCCCTGTGTTCAAGGGTCAACCGGAATATTTTTACTCATTTTCTAAACTGTCCTGAATTGCCTGGAGAATTATATAGTTAGATTCCCTTTTACACTCAGGTTCACTTTCCTTGTCAACCTCACTTCCTGAAGCATAGCAAATACATAAATTGGTGTTGTTTTAATAGAAGGAGGACTTAGATTTTGAACTTCACACAGTAACTTACCTTCATGTTGTTAACCTAATATTTTTCAAAGTAATTCTCAAAGTTCTTCTACATCATTTCTGAGATATTAGAGTGTTGAAATGGAATCTTTAGGGATTACTTTTTAGTCAATCTTGTAGTCAGAATATTAATTACTCATTACAAAGTTATTCACAAAAAAGCACTAAGTAATGTACAAATGTAGCAGTATTTAATTTGGAGAATTACGCTCTCCACTTGAGTAATAGAAGTGATTCTTGATTTTGGATAGGGTCATGGTAAGTTTACCATAGAAAGCAAGAAAGTTCTGGTGACTTATAAATTTTCTCATCTTTCAACAGTACAGTTAAAGTTCTTTTTTGGGATTATAAGTGACATAAACCCCTTTAAAATTCAGAAATATCACCACCTGATTGGCAGACAAGTGAATGATTTTGAATTTTTCAGTACACCTTAGTGAGGAAATGAAAGGGAAGAGTTTATTAAAGAATAAGCAAATTTCCTACTTCTTAGTAATACCAGTTTTGACTTTCTGACTTGAACCTTTACTACTAAACCAGAGCGAAGCACTTCACTATCATGTGGTACTAAATTACTAGCAAAAATTGAACCTGAAGGTTCTTTTCTCAATCACTCCACAGGTATTCAGTGATTTCCAAGTAATACTTAGAGATGACGGAACAGAAACTAATTTTACCATATTCCCACTGAACAGCCCTAGCCTCTCAAGGGAACCCTAAAACAGCGGCAGTATAGGAGTGATTTAATGACAGAGCTGAGAATCTGGTTTACACACTGTACAGAAATAGTCCCCTCTTTTCACCTCTAATTCTCCAAATACAGTTCTTAACATTATCTACTCCATATCCTTTCCTAGATCCACACAGACTTGGTCATTGTGTGAGGGTAGTGACCTCATGCCTTGGATAGTGAATTAGTTTTAAGTTATTGCAGTCTTTTTGCCGTGATAGGTAACATATTCACAGAATCCGGCATTAGATCATGGACATCTTTTGGAGGGCATTATTATGTCTTATTATGTCTACCACAGTCCATGGTCTGGCCCTCAAAGATTCACATCAGTCTCACACGCAAAATACATTCAACCCATTCCTAAAGTCCCCCAAAGTCAAACCACTGCAACATCCACTCAAAGTCCAAAACGCCTTCTTAATCTCAGCAGCTCGAATGTCCCAAATCTCATCATCTAAATTATGGGCAAGGCTTGGGTATGATCCATCCAGGGGTACAATTTGTCTCTATATGTGAACATGTGAGACTAAAGAAACAAGTTTTCTGCTCCCAACATATCACAGTAAGACAAGCATATGATAACAATTATAGACATTCTGGTTAAAAAAAGGGAAGAAATAGAAGGAAAATAAAAGAAGTCACTGGTCCCAAGCAATTCCAAAATCCAGCTGAGCAATCTACATTTGGTTTCAAAGGCTATGAATTTCTGTGGTTTCAAACTATGTGGTTCTCATACTCTGTGGCTCATGGCTTCACCTTCTGAGTCATCGTTTTTCCCCCATGAAATGTGGCAAATGTTTACAGCTGGGTATTGTTATCATCTTCTTCCTACTGATAAGACTGTGTGGGTTCAGTACGCTTTTTCACTTTGTACACTATCCCTTTAGACCAAGCTGGCAGTGTTTCTGCTGATATAAAATTCACAGGAACCTTACGGATCGCCTGTGTATGTCAAGGATATTTCACTCCATTAGACTAGAGGCTACTCCACAGAGCTTTCCTAAATAATCTCATCTCTATTTTTGGCTTCTGTTGGGTTGTGTGAGGAGAATCTATGAGTCACACACTTAATCTCTTCAAAGAAAAATTTCTGAGATATTAGCAAATGTTTGTACAGTCTCTGTGTTCTTTCTAGAGCAAACTCTCTTTAAAGTAAATCTCTAAATCTCTTAATTTTAGCATCTTCTGCAATCTGGATATGTTGAAAATTTCCCAAATCATAAAGTCCTGGCTTCCTGGGTTCTATTTTTTAAAGATTCATATCTATTTCATGAATTTAGATAGTTAAGGTCAAGACACACAAGAGTGGGGTCAGAGGGCTTGGCACATAGACAGGCCCTCAACAGTCTTGTCCCTAAAACAATCCAAGCTTTTGAAGATCTAGATCTGGTCTTGGAGTAAACTCTGGCTTGAGCCTTTTAATCTAGGTTGAGCTGCCTCCATCACTTCCCACTACACACTGGGCCATCCTAGCTGGAGTGCCTAATGAACTCTTTTCTACCGAGCCACCATATTTGGAGCAAACTTGTTGGGGGTGAGGGTGGAAAGTACCTGAAATGCTATGGAGAAAAATTGCACAGCAGGTAATCCATGCATGCTGACCCCAGAGAATCTTAATGATTTACATGCCTGTACCTGAGAAGGACCTCTAAACCCAGAGTTTAGTGACTATTTGAACCATATGACCCACTTTGGTTAATAATCCCAAACTGTCCCTATCTGTATGGATAACCCTACCTGGATAAATGATTCTTAGTCAAAGAAATACAAATTTGAACTTTGTTCAACCCTCTTTAACAGTTAGTCCTTTGGTTTTCAAACTCAAATTAAATGGCTCACTATCAAATGAAGGCAGCAGTGTTGGAGGAAGAGTCATAATTTAAGGAAACAGTCAATTACTAAAACTTGCAAATCATATTTCCAAAAAGGTAAACTTTCTTACCCCTCACGTAAATATATATCTAATATATTTAATATGTTATTAAATCTAACTAACTCTGTTCCTCTAGGAACAATGGTTCAGTATTTGCTAATTGAGTGTTTGCAGTGACTATATAAAATATAACAAGAAAAATAAGAATTGATTACATATAAAATAAAATTTTATATACATTATAAAAATATACAAATGAAACAGAACAATACTACATAACATTAACAAAAGAAGTAATGGCTGACATTTACTGAACAGTTCCTATAGCAAGAAGCTCTAAGTATTTATGTTATCTTATTTTGTTATCTCCTTTAGGCTCTGTTATTTCTCCCACTATACAGTTGAGAAAACTGAGGCCGAGAATCTTCTGTAAATCACATAGCTGTGAGGGGTGGATACCAGAGCCGTCTGACTCTGGGCCATTCTCCATTAACTAACAGTTCTGCCTCTTAAAATCGATTTGTTGATTTAATCAACCAAGTAATCAAACAACCACTGTTGGGCGTTGTGGCAGGAGCTGGAGATACAGCTGTGAATGTGATGGCCCTGACCCTTGTGGAGCCTACACTGGTGAGGATACAGGCAAGAAAATATCCATTTTAAGTAACAGAGTCCTAAGGGGAAATACGAGGGTCATGAAAGTTCATAGCAAGGGCTCCTAATCAAAGCCAAGGGTGTCGGGGGAAAGTACCCTAGAGGAAGTAATATCTAAGCTAACCTTGAGGCTCTGTGGGAGCCTGTCAGTTAGGGATGAGGGAGTACAGTTCCAGGCGAGGAAATCAGTATGTGCAACCTAAATAAGTCTAGTTCAAGGGAATAAAAGAAATCCTTCCTTTCCCTTCCCTTCCCTCCCCCCACCAACCCCCATCTCTGTGTTTATGTAGGAAATATTAAAAGATGAGCCTGCATAGTCAGAGGATATATTGTGAAGGGCTTTGTAAATCTGTTGGGGATTTTGGACGTTATGCTAAGAGCAATGAGGAGGTACCAGTAGATCTTAAGCAAGGAAGAATTATTATATATGTATGGTATTACAATCTGCTTTCCGATGGCTCTTGCAGTATATTTATAAAAGCGAAGACATTCTAACATTAATGATTACATTGTATTAAGCATGAACAGTATCACGGATTAGGAACCTGAAAATAACTTCCTAGATCAACCGGCATCTTCCATTCCTTTGTAAAACACACTGGCTGACATGTTAAGTACATGAAATTGGCAGAATACCCTTTCCTGAACATCTGCTTGGTTTTGCCCCCACCAGTTGGTCTGTGTCTGTGCAGAAAGTAAGTTATGTTTGTTTACACAGTTGTTTTTGGCAGTTCTATGTGTTATAAGGTATGGATGAAATATAAATTTAAATGAAGTATATTTTTCTATGAAAACTAATTTTAATACTAAGTGGGTGAGAAAATGGTAAAACTGGGGAAAAATTGAAAATAGAAGGATTTGGCATTCGAATTGTTTGTCAAGAGTTTTTAAGCACTCCTTCCACTTAACCGAAAACTGCAAATAATAGGGATGCATTGTAATTGTGGTTTACTACTTCAAACCCTAGGATGTGGTTAGATTTAAAAAAAATTATTGGCCCTACGTCAAAAGATTGGTAAATGAATATATATTTGCCTATTTTAAGATAAAATAAGCAGCCTAAAATATATTTTAAATATATTGATTTTTTTTTGTCTCTTGACCTACTTTTTTGATTCACCAACTATTAGCCCTGATTGCATCCAATAATATGGCTTTTGTATATTGCACAGAAATTAAGCGTAAACTATACAAGTAACGGAGCATTTAAAAACCATCTAAAACCCATCTTGATTAGCAAAGCTTATTTCTTTAAACAGTCTGTAGTATTGAAGGATTTCACGTCTACCCTCCACTGAGGGCTGTGAAATCAGCAACTTTGCCTCTGGAAGGTCAGCTTCTAATATATTAAAGATGACTTGGCCACCGTAAGGCAGGATGACAGAAATCCTGGCAGCATTCCTTTCCTTCTGATCTGCCAGTCAGGATTCTGGAACCATTTCCATTTTCTCCTTTCTTCTCTCCAGGAGCAGAGGTAAATTGGAGGAAAATGCAACAAAAACAGCTTGATGAAACTAATGAAGACTCTCTGCATTCAGCCTCCCCCCAATAATTCCTGCTCACACAGGCGAGGCAAAGCCATGATGGAATAGTGGTGTTTAGTGTGAGGGGCCTCACTTTGGCATCTCTCTTCAAAAAATTATGTAGCCCACATTATGTAGTTTATTTCCATCTAAAAGTCACTAAAAAACAACGCAAGCTCATGGCGAAAGTTTCAAATAGCGCTGAAAGGTAAAGTCACTTCTTATTAGTGTAGCCTTGGGCAAGACAGTTGCCTCTCTGATCTTCAGTGTTTCCATTTGCTAAACAGAATAATGAGAGCTAATTTGTAGGACTGCTTTGAGGATACGAGATAATGTATGTAAAATGCCTATTATTATTATTAGTTATGGTTATATAGGCACTAGTTTCATATCCTTGACCAAAGAATAACTTTCCACTAGTGAGAAATTTGTTCTTTTCCAGCATGTTGGAAACATTGGGACGAACACACAAAAGAGTGGTTGAGTGTGGAAAGGGACTGTCCAATCAGCCAAATCATCTGAATCAACTATGATGGTAAAGGATGTGACGTCACAGATCACATTTACATTATATTATGAGATGTCCCACAGACATTCCAAATACAAAGAGACTACAACTGAACAAGCCATGGCTTATCACCTATTCTGTAGTCAGTAGTACCAGCTAATCTTGACAATGTCATAAGCAGCCACCCAAGATCTCAATCTGGCAATTTGAGTGTCATACTAGACATACCCATCTTTCTCCTTCTCTCTTCCTCACCCAAACAATCAACCAGTTTTGCTGATTCTAGCCCTACATACTGAATCTCCCACTCCTTTCTTCTCCTTTCTGGTCTCACAAGCCTTTGGTATCTCCTCACTGGCTTTTGCAAACGCCACTAAACTGGCCTCCTCTCCGCCAATCTATCCCTCTTCCTCTTCCATACTGATAGCAAAGTGATCCTTTGAAAACGCAGACTGGTAGCAAGTCCCTTCCCTGATTAATTTCTTTCACTATTTCATAATCACTTGCAATGTAAATTTCAGTTTCCTTATATAGCATCCAAGGTTATTACAGGAGTTAATGTATATAAAGTGCTTGAACAGTGCCTGGACACAGTAAGTACTATAGAAGTGTTTGCCGTTATTATTTTTTTTAATTTTATTTATTTTTGGCTGCGTTGGGTCTTTGTTGCTGTGCTCCGGCTTTCTCTAGTTGCAGAGAGTGGGGGCTACTCTTCGTTGCGGTGTGCGGGCTTCTCATTGGGTGGCTTCTCCTGTTGCGGAGCACCGGCTCCAGGTGGGCAGGCTTCAGTAGTTTTGGCCTACTGGCTCAGTAGTTGTGGCACACGGGCTTATTTGCTCCACGGCATATGGGATCTTCTCGGACCAGGGCCCGAACCCGTGTCCCCTGCATTGGCAGGGAGATTCTTAACCACTGCGGCACCAGGAAAGTCCCTGCTATTATTTTTTTAATGACCTGATCTCCACCTTCCTTTTCAATCTAAAACACTGTCACTTTGTCACAATCATTGCAGGACAATTTTCCAAGCACACTGTACTGTTACACACCTCGGCGCGTGTGCACGGGCAAACACACACACACACACACAGCTATACTTTTTAGATGACCTGGTTACACCCACCTATGTGTGGAACTCTTATTCTTCTTTAAACCCCACCTTTCCTAGTGTTTCATAGACCCCTTCCATATACCACATTGTTAATTTCTTCCAATTCAATGCAATCTCTGCATGCTGTAGTGTTTCTCCGGTGGCAGGCACCACCCTGGATTATAATTTGTTTGTATGTTCCTCTGTCCTAACAGGTAATGGGCTCCTAGAACGCAGGGATTGTATGTTGCTTATTCCAAGCACCTGACTAAATACTGGCACGTGGTAAGCACCTAGCAGGCATTTAGAAAAATATTTTTTGAGCAAATGAAAAGTATAGACTATAATTAGACAAAACGTAATTAAGAATATTTTACAATATTGAAAGAAATTCCAATTTGGGCAGAAAGAGGAATTTAATCAAAATCTGGAGAGCCGCAGTTTAATTTCTAGCTAACCAGTGATGGCCGTGATGCCCCAAAGCCCACATGGTTAAGAGATCCTGGCTTTTTTGATCCGCCGGTGCTGCGTTAAGTGTTGTGGGAGCGTAATCAATACACCACCTTCTCTTCTACTTTGCGGTCAGGTGGAGGGAATTTTATTTCACTTTCTGCAAAATTTCCCGGTGTCTCGGTGGGGGCTAGAGGATCTGAAAGTCTACCAGCCCCCAGAAAGGCTCTCCTTTTTCGTTTACCCTAGGAAGCCACCACCAGCACTGCGCCCCAGCACCCCGCCGAGCGCGCGCGTCCGGAGCAGCTGAGCCCGGGGTGATAGCGGAGACGCGGCGCCTGGCGCGGGACTCGCCCCACCCCGCCCCGCGCGTCACGTGCGCGAGGATGCTAACTTCCCCCTCCTCCTTCCGCGGCGTCTCCTCCGCCGCCCCAGCCTCCTCCTCCTGGTGAGGGTGTGCGAGGCAGACCGAGCGAGGGGGACCGAGCGGGCGGGCGAGAGCCCGCAGCCCTGGCGCCCGCCGCCGCCGCTCGGACCTCCGCCGCAATATGCCGCCGCGGCCCTCTGGCTCTCGGCCATGGCGAGGCTCAGCCGGCGCGTCCCTTGCACCCTGCTGCTCGGCCTGGCCGCCGTGCTGCTGAAGGCGAGGCTGGTCCCTGCGGCCGCCAGAGCTGAGCTCAGCCGCTCCGACCTCAGTCTCATCCAGCAGCAGCAGCAGCAGCAGCAGCAACGACAGCGGGAGGAAGCCGAGGAGGAGAGGCCAGAGGTGCCCGGGGCATCCTCTACCGTCACTGCTCCCGGTAGGTCCCGGCAGGCCGGCCCTGCCTTTCCTCCTCTGGTCTTGCTGGCCTCCTCGCCGCTTCCCTAGCCAGATGGTTTCCCATCGCCTGTCTCTACCCACCCCCACCCCCCCACCTCCCCCGTCTCCATCCCCCCCCACCCCCCCACCTCCCCCGTCTCCCCAGCCTGCCTGCGTGACCAGGATTCGGGCTCTGCTTTGGTTTTGGGAATCTGCCCTTTGGGTGGTGAGCTTTCTGGGAAGCGCAGAGCACTGCAGTGAGGTGGGGAGGGGTCGGGAGGGATGGGAGTGAGTGACTGCCTGGATTGATCTTTTGCTTCTCCCTCCCTTCCTGAATTTTTCCCTCCGCCCTGGGAATGATTGTACACACACACACTTCTCAAATCCTTTTAGCCTTCTGTTCTTTATCCTTTTCTCTCCTAGAGACTGAAAAATCTTGCAGTAGACACCCACACACCCCTTTTCACCATCTCGCTCCGCCTATATATTTAAATTTAGCTCTGGAGAAAAGAAATCTTGATTTATTTTATTATTTATTTCTATCTCTTCTTATCCCGGGAATGGTTGAAGGCAGTTTGCAAGAATGCCTTCAGTATAATAAGATGAAACAAACCAAAAACGAAATAGGAGTTTGTGGCTGAAGGAAAGGGAAAAGGAGAGGGGGGTGGATGAGGTCAAGTCTGTAGAGGATGTTAGTACAGCAAAGCCTGCCCCCAGAGAGGGGATTCTCCTTTACTTGTTCGTAGAAGGTAATGCGGCAGATTCTCCACACTATTCAGCTGAGGGTGAGGAAAGCCCTTTCTGTATACGTGGCTGTAACAGTCCCTCAGTTCCTGCCTGGTTCCCCTCCATTAAAGCTACACGGGTAAGCAAAAAGCTGGATTATCCATTTTAATAGCTTCTCCCTACCCCCCACCCCCAGTCCCCTTCCCTACTGTAGAAGCTGCCTGCTCTTTGGAAAGAAAAAAAGCCATCAGTTTTTTTTTGGCAAGTGGGCTTAGGTTTCTGCAAAACCAAAGTGAATTATAACATTTGTTTTCGCTTTAAAATCCTGCCTAGTAACGTTTTGCGAGATGTCGAAAATGAGATTTTAGAAAAGGAGGATTCGGTATCTTATTTTGTACTGCTTGTCATCATCAAAGAGCAATACTCAGGTACACCAGCTGCGATTCCTGACACAGCCAGAATGATTTAATTTATCAGAGTGCTCTGAGCATAGGATGAAATCACCAAAGTGTGCCGGAAAGCATGTGTTTCTGACACCCTCTCAAACCGTTTAATAACACTTGAGCGTGGCTGAAAGTCCTGAAAGATGTGCTGTGTGTGGTGGTTTTCCTACCTGGCTTTTTATAACTGAAAGTGCTAACCACAGGGTATGGGCGAGACAGCGGTTAGATATGCTGTTGGGTAAACTTAAGGAAATGAGAGATAGGAGAGTGATCGAGAGCCTGTCTTCATTATGAGAGGGATTTCATAAACTATGAAACAGAAGTCTGAGAGTGGTGATGGATTTTATGATTTGCAGTATATTTTTATTTCGATTTATCGTCTTTCAGGAATATTAGTTAAATGGGTTTTGACTACTACCATGTACATAGGTTGTGATGAGGGTTACGAATAATGGAAATAATATGAGAAACTTCTGTATCCAGCGTACGTGTGAAAATATTTGCTTTCTGATATTTGTGATGTAATATTTTTGAAAAGGGTTATTTTTTGGGAAGCTAGCAGTTTTTGTCTTATTTACCTATTAGATTAATGGAGGTAAAGGAACCACTAGCCAACAGATCAAACTAGAGCCTGAAAAGTAACATAAGATGACTCTTGGATTTCCCTCAGAAACTCTAACCCTCCAAGCCAGTGGCAAACAAGAGAGCAATTCAATTGACTGCTGTTTTAGTTACAGGACTATTTGGGTTGTATAATGAAACATAACCTATAAAAAATATACTTAAAATGTTCCTCTGAGCGCATTGTGATCTCTAGATTGAACTGGTCTTCCTGCTTCAACCTTTGTTCCTCTACTGTCTGTTCTCCTCACACAGTTAGTGATCTTTTTAAAAACATTAAATAAGATCATTTCTGCCCACAGTCCTCCAATGGCTTCCCATCTCCCTCACACTAGATGCCCAGACCCTGAAAATGGCCCACAAAGGCTGAGATCCTCTGCGGCCCTCTCACTCCCGGCTCCCTCAGCTCTGACACTAACTCAGCGCTGGGGCCACACTGGCTCTTTGTTTCTTCAGTTTGCAAGTGGGCTCTGGTGTGGGGCCTTTGCACTTGTCATTTTCTCTGCCTGGAATTCTGGACCTTGGATTCTTCAGGTTTGCTCCAATCACGCTAACAGAAGCCTTTCCCGACAGCTGTATTAAATAGCCATCTGCATGCCCTTTCCTACTGATTCTCCTCCATGGCACTTACTGTCCTCAGCCCTTCTTGTAAGCCTGTCTCCCCTTACTAGAATGTAAACTCTCTGAGGGCATGAACTTTGCTTTGTTCATTATTACATTGAATTATTACATATATTTCTAGCACCTAGAAGAGCACTTGCTACTCATAGGCACACATTTTTTTGAATTAATGAATGAATGAACAAAAATGCTGGCATCAAGGATCTCCTTTACTTTATGAGTATTTGTTATTTCACATCTTGTGAAATTCTTCACTGGAATTTAGCAGGGTCATATAAACATAAAGAAATGTTAGGTAGAAATATTTGTAAGTGGAGGTTATAAAGTATATATATTTTGGACTTTTAATTTTAGCTAATTTCAGTGTTTATCTTATGTTCACTACAGAGAACTGCTAGATACAATACTTAAGTCCACTTTTTAGGTTGTCAAGAAGATTCTTTACCCAGGTGCACTTATAATCCTCTTATGGGTATTAACATACCTTTAAATAGCTCTAGGAGGGTATTAACATACCTTTAAATAGCTCTGACTGAGCCTGAATTCATCCTTTGCCTCAGTATGGTGCTTCTGATTCTTTGGACATGTTTTGTGAAAAGCTATAGGACTTTTCTCAGGCAATATTTAGAAAACTAATAAGACTTGTTTAGTGACTGATACATGATTGAGCCTCATAACTCCATAGTAGAGAAATTGACTGCTGACTCTGGTTACTCTAGATTTTATTATTTTGAAAATTTATGTCTCTTCATATTGCTGAGAAATAAGAAGGTGAGGTTAAAAGAAGTTGAATATGAGATTTTTAAAAATCTGGATGTAAAAAAAGTAAATTTTCATTTTCTCATTAACTTCTAAAACACCATTCTCAGAGAGTAGTGAGAATAAAGACTAAGGTTGAGATCTGTTTTCTCCAGTGTCTGCAGCAGCTCTGATTTCTCCATCTGCACCAGTATTTGTTAGAAATAAATATTCGAGGGACGAGGGAAGAATTAATTTGGGGGTTGGTGGTAGCTGAGACAACCATATCATATTCAGTCTGATGGCCCATTAGATGGGAGGCGTGCTGGGGATGGGGGCAAGGGGAGCTGGAGAAAATAACGAGCTCCATTTCAAATTCTCTGTGTGAAGCACAGACACTGGGGATCTCCGTGGATTTTTATAAAAGTCTTCTGCATACAGAGAAAGCCTCTTGAGGGATAAATTTTCACAGTGTAAACATTTTTGATTGTACGTTTCACTGATCTATATTTTTAAACCTTTTACCTTGAAAAATGTCAAATATATAGAAAGTAAACAGGATAGTATTAAAAAAAGCCCATACCCATTACCCAGCTTTAACAATGATCAAATTCTGCTGTGACTATTTCACTCACACCTCCATCCATTTCCATTATGTGGGATTATTGGGGGGAGCGGGGAGGTAAAGTGTGCATGCATTAAAATGTACATACCTAAACTGTACTCTTTTTTTTTTTTTTAAACAATAAACTATAGTTTATTGGGTGGGGAAAGTGGTGTTTGAATTACAGAGTTGCCACATTATATATATATTTTTTTAAATATTAAAAAAAATATATATATTTTAATTGACGTTAAAATTTTATTATCACTCTAGGTTTGCCTTACAAAAATATTCAAAAGTCATTTTCAAGTGAGCTTATGATTATATACATTTTGTAAGAATTGGTTTAAAAATATAAAAGTCATAAAATGAAAAAAAAAGCTGTAAAAGCTACTTAATGGATGTCCATACTTCAGATTCTGGTATTAACATAAACTGTATTCTCTTGACAAATGGATATACCTGTGTAACCATTACCCATATCAAGATATAGAACATTTATATCACCTTAGAAAGTTCCCTCATGCCCCCAGGCAATCTTTGCCCCTGACCCATTGACAACTGTTCTGATTGTTTTCGTCACTGATTAATTTTGTGTTTTCTAGACCTTCATGGAATAGAACCATATAGCATGTACTTTTTTGTGTCTAGCTTCTTCAGCTCAGTCTAATTTCCATAGGTTTCATCCATGTTGTTGCATGTTCAGTAGTTTATTCCTTTTTACTGCTGAGCAGTATTCCATTGTATCAATTACTGCAGTTTGGTTTATCACTTCTGATGGATATTTGGGTTATTTCCAGTTTTAGCTATCGTAAATGAGGCTGCTATATTCTTGTACTTTTAAAGTTAAAGATTTTTTTCATATTCTATGTAGCTGGGACCTACTTAACAAAATTTAATTTAAAAATACTGAAATTCAGTATAGAATATTACTGTATACTTTTTATTAAATTCAAATAACTTGATTTAAACTTTGATTTAAGCAAACCTGATTGAAAATCTCCCATCCATGAAAGCATTTGTTTACTTTTTTTCCGTTCAAGGAATTTGAAAATCAATAGAAGTGGGACTAGACATTGGCTGTTTTATCTAAAGTACTCATGCTTTGAAGGCCGTATTCCCAGATGGGGTAATTATGATTTCTTTCCAGGATTTTAATAACCAAAGGGAGCTATTTCTTGGTGTTGATTACAGGTTGAAAAACACATGCCATTGTGTTGAATTTCAGTCCAGTTTGTTTTAGTGGTGGTTTTTCACTGTTCTTAATGTGCCTGAACAGAAACTACCAAATATTTTTCTGAAACAAAACTCTTCCCCCTAAGTATATAAATATTGAACTTAATTCTCTTTCAGTGTTCTGTCTGACTAGGTACTAGCTGCAGTATTGTTGTCATTCATTGACTTGGCTTAGTGTAATGTGTCTTAATTTCCTTTCCTCCAAGTTGCCTTAGCTAGGAAATGGACATAATATTTTCCATCTGCTATTGATAAAAAGTATGCTTTGGAGTAGTTACCTGGAAAATTCTAAAACTATGAGAGCTATGCATTGTAGTGAAATACATCATAGGCTTAAGAAAACAGCTTCTGTTTGCTTTGAAGATTCTGTTTGGAGATATCTCTTTAATTGCCCTTTTGTGTAAGCACAATCCATATGTCCAAGACATATCAGATTCTGTGCCTCTTAAATTTTTTTTTTTTAATGACTGTCTATGTTATGAGGACTAGGCAGTATTCTTAACTACTTGTTGATAATGTCTTGGAGTATAATTAGGCGAGTTCATTTGGGCCTGAAATGAGGAATGATTTTCTGGGTGCCCTTTCATGTAGGGTAGAGGGTGTCAAGGAAATGGCAATTGCTTTCCACATTAATAACGTGTCAAATCTGTGACCTAGTGAACCTAGACTGTAAAACGTCTCAGCAATGTCTTGGGCTTCTCTGAAGCCTTGAGTTGATAATGCCTGTTAATTTCTCCATGTTAAGCTTCTGTGTCTTGCACAAAAACCAAGATTTAAAATTAATTTTATTTATATGTGACAGAGATTTCAATTGTTATTTAATGTTTTTTTTTTCTCAAGTAGGTTTCTATATCACGACACTTGAGGGTCTAATTTAAAATTAAACATTTGCCAGTATTATCAGTTATTGTACTTAGTTTAATTTTGTTCCTATTCAGTAGAGAAACGGCACTTAGAAACTATATAGTTTTAATCCACTTGTTAGTTCTGCTAAAATGTAGAACACATACATAGCTAAGCCATTAGCAGTTCATATCTGTAGACCTAAATACTAGTTGGGCTTTCAGTGACCACTTGATCAGTTGGAAGCTCGTAGAAATGTCCAGCCTCACCTGGGGCTCATGCTGTAAGGCCTTTGGCTTACCTCAGGGGTAAGTGCTCCAGGGATGTTGTAGATTTCCATATTCATTGTTCTTTCTAAAATAAAATAAGACCAGTGTCCATGGTTTTATTCACACCTACCTGTTCCACAACTTTTTTGTAATAGGAATGTGACACAAACAGAAACAGGATGGGTAGATGGATTATTTGTTTTTTCTAATGGGTTATCTATAACCAGGAGTTGAATAGAAGCTGCAAAGGTCCTGGATTTTGTGACCCATTCCACCCTTGCCTGTCTCCCCCCACTGCCAGTGTTTTTGAAAATGATAGAAATTAAGCTGTCAAAATATGGCTCTATATAGTTAAATGGATTATGTTTCTTCAAAACTTTAAACATGCTGCTAATGTTTTCATATTTGTATGAGTAGGATTTGTTTATAAATGTCTGGGTGACTGAGACAGGATTACTGAAAGAATATCCATTTACTGTAAAAATGAAGTAGAGGAAGGCCACACTTTTTGCATAAGGGGAAAAATGTCACCAAGAATAATGGATATAGTAGGATTTATTTAACTATTTTACTAAGTAAAATGAACCATGCATGGATCAATAAGTGTGTCATGAAGCACAGATTATGATTAATTCAGTTTGTGTACCTGAAGTTAAAAAAAAATCTATCTGGTCACTTATTTTTAAATGAATTGGTGTATTCCAAATATTTGCATTTAAAAACAAATAACTTCTCCTCATAAAATAAGTACTTTCCAAAATATAGTTTACAATATTTTTGTGCTGTTAGATTCTGGACTTTTAGCAGAAAAGCTATGATTTAATAATTCCCCAAATTCCAGTGTTTCTTTAAAGGAATCAGAATTTAAGTCTCATTCATAATCATATGCAAGAAAAGTATCTCTGTACTAATGTATGAAACAACTAATCTGACCTTCTAATGCTATTTATAATGAAATGATATCTAATATCAATTAAAATATGCAGTAATTTTAAAAAACCAAAAGTTTTCACTTCATAGATTAAAATAAGACTTGGAATCATAGGCTCTTGGAATTGGGATGAGATAGAAATGACCTTCTCCTAAGTGCTTTGCTCTGGCAGTGTTTTAAAAGTATATAACAAGCTGGAACACATCTACATCTTTTTTTTTTTTTTTTTAATCTGGTAATTTGTAAATTTTCTTTTTTTTTTTAAGACAGTTATTTTAGTTTTTATTGAAGTATCATTGATTTACAATGTTATATTAATTTCAGGTGTACAACATAATGATTCACAATTCTTAAAGGTTATTATACTCCATTTATAATAATTATTAAATATTGGCTATATTCTCTGTGCTGTACAATATATCCTTGTAGCTTATTTATCTCATACATAGTAGTTTGTACCTCTTAATCCCCTACCCCTGTCTTCCCCCCACCCCTGTAAACACTAGTTTGTTCTCTATATCTGAAGTACTATTTGTTTTATTTTTATTTTAAAATTTTTATTGAAGTATAGTTGCTTTACAATGTTGTGTTAGCTTCTTGTGTACAGCAAGCTGATTCATTTATACATACATATATATCTTGAATATATATATTTTTTCTTTTTCAGATTTTTTTCTATTATAGGTTCTTAACAAGATATTGAATATAGTTCCAGTGCTATGCAGTAGGTCCTTGTTGTTTACATGTTACTCCTAAATTTCTATATATGTTATTCCCAAATTTCTAATTTATCCCTTCCCCCACCTTTCCCCTTTTGTAACCATGTTTGTTTTCTATGTCTGTGAGTCTATTTCTGTTTTGTAAATAAGTTCATTGTATCATTTTTTTAGATTCCACATATAAGTGATATACGATATTTGTCTTTCTGACTTACTTCACTTAGTATGATAATCTCTAGGTGCCACATTCACATCTTAAAAGAAATTGTGGTGGGCTTCCCTGGTGGAGCGGTGGTTGAGAATCTGCCTGCCAGTGCAGGGGACACGGGTTCGAGCCCTGGTCTGGGAGGATCCCACATGCCGCGGGGCAACTAGGCCCGTGAGCCACAGTTACTGAGCCTGCGCGTCTGGAGCCTGTGCTCTGCAACAAGAGAGGCCGCGATAGTGAGAGGCCCGCGCACCGCGATGAAGAGTGGCCCCCGCTTGCAACAACTGGAGAGAGCCCTCGCACAGAAACGAAGACCCAACACAGCCATAAATAAATTAATAAAAAAAAAAAAAAAAAAAAAAAGAAATTGTGGTACCACCTGGCAGTTACAAATTCTGATAAAGCTGTTACTTAAGGATAATTTGATGATTTTCTTCATAAGATAAGTGAGCTTCTTAATAGTTTTTCCCTACCAATGGATTCAATTTTGTGAATCAGAATAGTCAAAAGAATGTGTCTTTTTAAATTGCTTTTGTGCCATAGTATTTCAAATAGGAAAGAAGTCTTGTGAATCCGTAAAGCTTGGTGAATATAGGATGTCAAGGTGTAGAAGGTGAAGACTTTGGAGGCTCATGAGAAAAGAAGAGAGAGGTAATATAATTCACTGTGACAAGTTTGAGGGGAGGTCAAGTAAGTTCATGGGGAGAGAAAGTACTCACAAATGGTGAATCTTCTTCTCCCCTGTTTGTGTAAGGGACTGACTGTCCCTTATACCCTATATGGCAGAGGTTCTAGGGAACCAGTGGAAGGGTGTAGAGGGTTTATGAGCACCCTGAAATTAATTATACAGTCTCAGTTACCTAGTGTTGAGATCATCTGTAAGATTTTCAAAAGAATCCTTGACCCCCCAAAAGGTTAAGAAAACCTGCCATGGTTGATTAGGCCTTTGTAAGTGGACTCAATAAGAAAAGAACAAAGGTAATGTTCAGACTCAAATAACATTTTTGTGTTTTCTTAACATGTGAGGTTTCTGTTTTTGTGTACATGTGATGGGTAAAATTAGTAAGCGTGACAGCAACATAACCAATCCTGCCAGAAGGCCTTAACCCTTGAAGAAACTGATTGCGTGGGATGCACGTACCTTGGTCGATTCTTTCAACCTTTGGCTTTTCCATTCTGTTTGTAGAATGTCTACCAAAATGGAATAATTATCTTTTGATAAACCACATGACTTTGAATTGTTTTATATCCAGGTTTCATTATATATATCCCATTATACCTAGTGGGATATCTTATACCTGAAAAAACCCTCTGTTCAGAATTTTTTGGCAGTCAACCCAGAAACTCTCTGCATCTTGGCTCCTGGCTCTTGCACTGAAGGAGAGGGTCACTAAGATTAAGTTAATAATCTTAATAAGGGCTCTGATTACTTTGTGAGTCACCCAGTCCCTCAGGCCTGATTATAAACTTCAATGCATTTTAGCAGATGAGGGCCTGCCCTGTTTGTTATTAGCCTTCAGAGAAGGCATTTATAAAAACCTAAGCCATTTCCCACCTGCTGAAACAAGTATTAATCTTTGGTTTTTTAACAGTTTGGGGGTCAAAATAGTAATTTCAGGCTACTGTGATTTAAGTCTGTGATTGAACTTGCTCTTTTCATCACCAGTGCACTTCTCGACTTTCAGAATTAATATCATCTCTAAACTCATTGAAACTCATGTTTTCCTTATTTACTTTTTTTGATTCACACCTCTCCTGGTTTCACCAATAACTGACTACATTGGAAAAGCTAGATGCTAGGAAGAGTGAATAGCAGAGCGATTCCTTGTTTTGAGGAATGGCTTTATATTGCAGAATTTTTCTTTCACTTGAAAGTCCAAATGGAAAAATTTGTATTTCAACACATTCTGATGTTCCAAAGATAAATAATAGCATGTGTTGAGACTTGGAAAGCTACAGCTTCAGAGAATGGCATGGGGGCACAGACAGGGAGGTAAAAAAAGATATAAGCTCCCCCTGACAAATCCGTCTTACTGTGGCCTTTGTGTTTCCTGTATGTAAGGACTGGCTCACAGACTGGAACTGTATATGGGGCCCTTCATGGATCCAGCAGCTTAGAGGTAGATCTGACAAAGGAAAATGAAAATATGGTGACCCAATATACTCCCCTTTCTTCCCTATCAATATTCTTTGTCAGTAATACAGTCTCAAGTCTGTAACTCTTAAATAATTTGCTATGCAATAATTACATTATATTGTAAAATTATACTTAAGTATTATAGGCATAAAATATCTGATACTGTAATATGTAGGTAATTAAAATATCTTTATATTCTAAAAGTAGAAAAACAATTTTTCCATTTAATTTAACATCCTCTCTTCTCATTCTCCTCTCTCACAAGGTGATCTCATCCACTCCAGTTGCTTTAAATACCACCTATATGCTAAGACTTCCCAGCGTGCACTCCTGAATATATCCACCAATTATTTTGACATCTTTATGTGGATAGATCACAGGTATTTCAGTTTAAGCATGTTTAAGTCTGGACTCTTCATTTCTCACCAGACCTTCCAGGATAAAAAAAAATCCCCTTCTTATTTTTTTTTAAACTAGGGTCACCATGCTGTACATTACCTTCCAGAACTTATAACTGGCAGTTTTCACCTTTCGACCACCTTCACCATTCATCCTTCCTTATTGTTACTGAAAACCCCACTGTTATTAAAGTGCGCCTCTGGCCAATAAGGAGAGTTGAGGGTGCTGTCCTTGCCGCTTCCTCTACCTTCCTTTCCTAGTCCATCACCAAACCCACCAAGTTTATCTCCTAAATATTCCTCATCTGTTAACTTCTCTTCATCTTCACTGCCCCTGCTCTAGCCCAGGTCACTCTTAACACTCTAGTTCAGGTTAGCATATTAATTGGCCTCCTTGTTCCATTCTTGGTGCTCTAAAAATCCATACTCCAATTATGGGGATCATCCCCCAACACCCTACAAATAGTGTTTATTTTTTAAGAACAGATTTTATCAGGCTTCCCATGACATTGAGAACCAGTGACCTGTAAGGGCCTGCATGCTTTCCCACCCCAGTCTCAGCTCCAGTTCTCTGTGCCTTGAGTGTGACAGGTTTTGTACCGCAGGGCCTTTGTACAGGTTGTTCCTCTGTATCTCTGCTTGCAGTACTTCCCTGATCCAACACACACACACATACACACACACATGCACACTCACTCTCTCTCTCTGCCCTGGCTAAATTCATTTAAACTTCAGGTATTAGCTTAAGTGCCACTTCGTTTAAACAGATGTTCTTTAGCTTTCCAGTCTAAGCTAGGTTCCTCTGTTAATGTGCTCTTGTAAGCACCTCCTAATTGCTCATGGTCTGTAGTTGATCTGTAGCTAGGCATCTATTCCATAATTCCATATTTGTCTTCACCTCTAGATTGGAAGCAAGATGAAGCCAGGTGCAATAACTGTTTTGGTTGGGACTGTATTCCTGTATAAATAGTTGTTGAGTGAATAAACGAATGACTACATATAGATAAATATTTGTGCAGTTGATTATCTTCTTTCATCCCCAAGCTTGAGCGGGCTTCTCTAGAGAGTATATATATGAAAAGAATATTATATAGGGAAAAGACTGTAAGACATGCAGAATGAAGTGGCCAAAGTATGCAGGTTTTACATCAAGAGCAATTCCATGATTTGAAAAAAATATACTGAAAGAGGAACTGATATTTATTTGAATTTAACACATCATATGTTGGTTTATAAATGGGGCTAGAGATAACATAAAGATTCCTACAGTAAATGATTTCATTCATTTTTTTTTTCTTTTTTTTTTTTTTAAACAAATCTCACTAACTGCAGAGAACACTTGGTGGGGACATAGAGAGACCACAAATGATAACAGAGTGTGATAAGTGCTTTATTCGAGGAGTATAAAGCAGACTGTGGGAACACAGTTTTGAGGGGAAATAATTTGGCCTGTTTGCTGGAAGAATGCACACTTAAAGTGTGTCCCAAAGTGATATAGAAAAGCAAAAGGAAATAATTTATTATTTTTGATTTAGATCTATTTTTTCAATTTCTTTTGTGATTAACAGTATAATTCTGTTCCTTTTATCTTTAGTATCCTCTAGAATTCTTTTTTTCTTTAATTTCTCTTTATTTCATACTTCTACCGCTCATCATTCCATACTGTTAGAAAAAAATAACGTAGTTCTTCCACCGTTTCCTCATTTCTTGAAGACACCAGATGTGCACTCTCCTTTCTAAACAAAGGAATTGAATTCAGGATTCAAACATAAGCCCCCTTTCTATCAATTTAGGTCTGCTGTGAATTAGCAGTGACTGTGTCTTGCCTTTACATTGATATATAGCAGAAATACTCTCCCCTGCCTTTAACAGTGGGGTATCACCACCTTGACCAAATTGTGCTGTTTTCTTAACATCTCAGTTCTCGACATGAACACAGCCCAGAAAGCTGTGTCTTGACATCTCCTGTAACCTCTCTCTCCCATCTGGGCCAGCCTGTTGGCCATTTCTCCACCCTATCATGGGAACAACTTGGCTTCTCTTCTTTCCTCCTCAGTGACCCCAAATTTCATTTCCACACCCCACCACAAGGCAGTGAGTGATTTAAGATTTATTTTGTTAATTATTGTGTTTGCACCATCTGAATTGAGACTTTAAAAAAATGTAATTGCACATAGCAGTTGCCTGGTTTTCTGCTAAATCAGAAAGTATATGAAAAATAATAGATAGGAGTTTTATGTATTCATGAACTTTTTCTCCATTAAGGTTAATCTAGAGGTGTACTCATAGCAAGAGGCCATTTAGCTGAAATGACCAATGCATGAGAAAAGTCCTCACATTTACTTGAAGCTATATACATTGCGGTATTTTTGTGGCTACAATCGAAGTTTGCTCTTACCGCTTTAAAGCACCCTATCATGCGGTTTTTGCATTTTTAAAAAATCCCTGAAATTCTGTAAATCTTCCAGGCTAGGGGAACTGAGACACTGAAACAGGTGGCTTAACAGGGGGAGCATATGGGCTGACTCTGGCTGTTTTCCCCCAGGCTCTAGCCCAGTGTGTCTGCCTCTCGTTCTTAGGGTGCTTGTGTGGTATGTTGTCTTTGGGCTTTCGCAGACTAGGAGGAGATTATACCACATACACCGCCAGTCAGCATATGAACTCTATTTACATGGAGAAGGCAATATATTAACCTATTTAATGAAAGACATTGTCTTAACCCAACAAATCTGTTCCCTGCTTTAGACCTTATCCATTTCTATCCCTTCCCTAATCATTTGACCTGGGGAACCAGGGATCGTCACTGATTCTGTCTTCTCTCTCTCCTGCACTCACCTGTCACTCACTGGGTTCTTTTAAGTATTCATCACCGTCTTTAGTATCCATTCCTTCTGTTTCATTTTCACAGCCACTTTCTCAGTCCAGCCCATTGCCGCCCCACCCCCCATCTGTTTGGACTTATACAGTAATCTCTTAGGTCTCTCTATTTTTTACTACCTCTAATTCAAACCATACCCTTTCTACATGTATCTTCCTGAAACACTACTTTCATTTTTTATGCTTTCATTATATTGTTATTTAAAATTTGAAGTCTTCTGTCAGGCTTCTACTTCCCTCCAAATTTTTATAATGAATACTTTGAAATACTGTATACTGAAAAATTCAGTTAGTGTAATGGGTATCCATATATCCTCCAAGATGCAACAGTTGTTAAAATTTGTCATTTTTGCTTTATCTCTATTATTATCTGTCTTTACACACACACACACAGACACACACACACACACATGGTATTGCAGAACCAGTTGAAACTTAAATTTATACATCCTGACTTCTCATCCCTAAAAGCTTTAGCATGCTTCTCTTAAGATCTGGGGAACATTCAGTGGGCAAGTAACACTTTTTTTGAAATGGTAAAACAATTATTAAAAACTTTTAATTGAACTGTATAAAAAATCAATGAAGAAAAGGTATAGAGCTTCAAGTAAAGAATGAATGAGTAAATGAATCTTATAGATTGTATGTGGAATTTTTAAGAAGGTTTCACTTTGGCTTGTTATATTTGTGCAAATAACATATTACACATCCACCAGGTTGTGATAAGACTGAGTTTTGTATAAAGGTAGCATTTTAGCTACATTATGCTCCAAAATGGGAGGTTCTGCCAGGCTTTCAAGTTACTTTGTTTTTTGGTCACTTCCCACCAGTCTAGGATCAATTCCCAATTAATCAAAATTTTACTTGTAACTTTTATGGTGGACGTATATAGAACTGTCTGTCTGGTTCCTCTCTTCCCCTTTCTTCTGCTTATGCCGCCCTTATCCATCCACATTTGATGTTGGAAATGGTAAGACGTAAAACCTGGGAGTTGACATCAGCCATGCTGCCCACCACGTGGAGAAAAGCCAGTCAGCCTATGAATGGAGATGATGAAGCCAACACGCAGAGATGGAGCTCCTGGTCCCTGTCATTCTCCAGATCAGCTGGACAGTTGCCATCCCTGTGGTTTTCTTGTACAACCCTTTCTTGTATCCATCAGGTGATAAATTTCCATTTTGCCTCAGGAAACTCTGGTTGGATTTCTGTAACTTTAATCGAAAAAGTCATAACTAGCTTAATATGTTATTTCCCGAGCTAAGTCCTAGCTCCAAGGAAATTTTAAATCCTTTGACTCTTTTCCCTCCCCATTGACACTGCCCTACCTCTTTTTTATCTCTAACTCCACCAGAGACCAACTTAGCTCTACTTTTTTCATGAAGCTTTTTCAGTCCACAATTATTTTTCTCTTACTACATCAGTCAATCTCTATTTGGTGATTCAGTACTTGATAATATGGTGTTGAGAATTAGTCCCTAATTGTTTCTGGTGTGTTTATTTTGTCTTTCTTGCGCTTCTGAATTCCTTTAGAGCATAGATATATTCCTTCATTCGTTTTTACATTCCAGAATACCTAACACTCAGTAAGTGCTCAATAAAAGCGTGGCATGTTGATTCGTAAGTATATATTAAGAGAACTATCTAAGAACCAAGGATCTTTTGTTATTCATATTATTCATTTACTCCTCAGGCCCATCATGGTGCTAGACACGGGGTAGGTGCTCTAAAATTCATGTTAATTAAAAAATATTTGTTCTTAGATTTATGAGTTTGGGGTAAATGCTGATGATATTAAAATGAATTTGCAGATGATGATTCGAATAATACTATATGATGCTTTAAGATTTTGAACTCAGTCAACCATGTACAGTTCTTAAACCCAGAGTACTTTGTCAGAGCCCTTTTCTTTCCCTTTTCTATATTTTTGTTTCCTTTTACTTCTACCTTTATTTTTTCTCTCTCATTAGCACTTAGTTTTGTCACTTTTTGGTCCATGATGAAAACCTCATGCCTCTCACTCCCGCTTCCCATTTTTTCTCACTTACATTTCCCCCTCACTTCACAGTACTAATTTAGATGTCCTTAGGTTTCCATAAAGGGATCTTTTTTTTCTCCTCTGAATATTGCCCTCAGGCCTCTGACTCACAGAAGCAAATTTCTAAATCTACATTGCAAATAAGTACATTTAATTAATCAGTCCTCAATAATTATCAAATAAAAATTCTTTGTCACAAAAAGCATAATAATTGAGGGCAGTCATTAAAGATTTTTTTTTTGGCACTTTAAAAAACTGGGCGACTAGCTGAATTGCGGTTCATGATTGTAATTTTGGAGGGGAAAGGCCTTGGTGAGTTTGAGCCGTGGAAGAAGGCCTGTGTGGCTGCCCTGGGGAGAGGGTGGGGGGATGGGGTGGAAAAGGGATGCAGGGCTCAGGTATGGTTGGTTATGGCAGCACATTGGCTTCGTGCCCTCCTACTTGCTTCTGCGGTCGATGTCTTTACCAGAAGAGGAATCCTTCTAGGGCTGTGTGGTTTGGTGGCTAGACCATGGCCTTTGGAGTTTGAGCAACTGGAGTTCAAAATCTGCTCTGCCTCTTCTTAGGTATGCTCTTGGGCAAACTAATTAAGCTTTCTCTGAGACAGAGATAATGATACTTACCTTGCAGCACTGTTTATTAGAGTTGATGTATGTGAAATACCTAGAACTTAAAAGACACCTATCAATTACTGCTAGTATTAGATCTGATTTTTAGTAAGTTAAATATTTCAGAAATATGAATATTCTGTCTTGATTTATATTCTGTGGTGGTAAGGATTGAATAAGTAGACGGAAAAGGTAACGTGTCAGTTTTACCACTTTCTAGTAAATGAGGCTGGATTTCTTTTCATTGCTTTATTGCGTTTCCTATAAATTGACTCTAAAGAGAATATGTTTATGTAGTAAGCAGTGTTAAAACATATCGTGGAATAAAATTTCTGTTTTTCTTTTAAAACAACCTAGAAACAACATTGTCTTTGGAACGTTACCTCAGGCAAGCAAGCAAAATATATTTGAAAGCCAAAAATCAGAGGGAGGGTATTCATCTGTGAGCTTCATGTTTGCACTACTATATTGATTCCTTTTGTTTTGCTGAGAAGACAAATTTGCTCTTAAGAAAGGCTGAATTCAAACAGTAGTTTTTATTATTCTTTTTTCTGTCTAGAAAATCTTAACATGAGCTGGAATATTCTCAGCGTACAAATAAGCCAACGAATACTGGCTGTGGTCCTTTGGAAAACTTTGTATGGAAAAGATAGTGTTTCTTCTTTATGGAACAAACAGGAATGTTTTGCAGCTCGCCTCCTTTCTCTTTTTGCTAGCCTTGGCACTGTGCCGGGGAGACAGATCTGTCCATTAAAATGGTGTGTCTTGAAACATTCTCTTTAGAAGAGAATTCTGCAAAGCAGATGAAATCTTAATTTATTTTTGAATACATGTCTCAGAGGAGTAGTAAATTATGTTTCTTTGTAGTATTCCCGTGACTACCCCACAGCAGAGAAGGGCATTGACATCCTAGTGGAGCCAGCTGATTGATTAACATATTGATTAGATCTGGAAGATTGTGTTCTGTAAAATTCAAGGCTGATTGAATTCTCGATTGGTGTGGCAGTTGCATCTAACCAGTTTAAAATTTTCTAATGTTAACAATATTCACAAGTAAAACAACATTTTAAGGAGTTTTCATTAAAAGATGGGATGAAAGAATGAAATAGAATTATTATAAACTACACATTAAGAGAAAAGGATTCAGAAATTATTTGCCATTCTTCTTTCTGTAAGTAGGAAGCAGGAGACAGTCATGAATTGTAAAGGCCAAATAGGATTCATCAGGAGTTTACTGAAAATTCCTAGTCATGATGATACAGTTGTGTTCAAATTTAAGTAGTAAACCAGATGAAGGTTTACAAAGTTAGTAGGACAAAAATAAATCAGAGCAAGTAGTTTAGGAATTATTTTTAGTCCACTTTGAATGTACGTGGAAACAAAGGATTCAGCCGTGTCAGACTGATTTTTTTTTTTTTTCTCTGTACTTTCAGAGCCTGGCAAGTGGCAGGAAGGCATTGTCAACCCTGGGCTTGTGTTAGGTTCACAGTAATAGCTTCCTGAATGGTTGGATCAGTGGATAAATGTATGCTTCTTGATGGGTTAGGTGGAATTGATTGACTGGTGTGGCAAAGGCTAATAAGGCAGCTGTGTCTAAATTGATGGCTGGCTAAATATAAGATTTGATCTCTACTGCTCAGTTCTTAACCTAAAGCAGCTTATGCTGTCTTCTCAGGCATTGTCGTAAGAGAAAGAATTAGAAGCACTTAGTTTAGAAGTGGTAGTTTCTTAATCTATTAAGTCCAACAGTTAAAAATTAAATATGATATACTGAAATTCTAAGATGGAAAATTATTCCAACAGTCAAATAGAGAGATGGGCATATAGTATAACAAAGTCAATATAGCAACTGCAGGTGAACGTTTACTATGCAAAGTCTCTTTGACTTTTTGAAGGAACTTTGAAAAGTAAGGTTTTTGCTCTCAAGAAACTTAACATTTAATCGATGGAGAGGGCATAAACATATGTAAATATAATTTAACGTAAGATGCCATAATATGCCCCATTAAGAGTTTCAAAGTGCTGTGGGAACCTAAGGGAAGGAGAGACAAACTTTCAATCATTAAGGGACTGATTTCCCAACTGCTTATGGCTTAATTACCTGCTTTTTCGTCACCACAGTTTTAGAGCCTACATTACAGGGGGTGGCTGGAAAGGAATAAGGAGAATGTTTTTTGTGCTGATTGTCTCTCAGTAGAAGGCCAGCTGGTAGAAGGAGGAAATAGAAACTAAGATTTTGGTTTGTGTTTTTATATTTACTCACCTGTTCACTGTAGGAATACATTTTCCCACTTCTATTCTGTTTTTATTTTTTAAAATTTCATCTTAATTATGAAAGATTTCAAACATATAGAAATATAGTCTATATAGTTTCATCACTGAAATTAATCAAATATTAGCTTTTTGCTCTATTTGTTTCAGATTTCTCTCTCCGTCTTTTTTTAGGAAATAAAAATTAAAGATCAAATCAAGCCTCACTTTCATCCCCTTTCCCTCATTATCCAGAATTCATCACTCTCCTGAAACTGGTGTTAATCTTTGTTTCAAAAACTGTAACCGATGTGCATACTTATTATACATATCCTTTAGCAGTTTGATTTTTTTTACTCAGTATCATGTTCATTGTTGATACATTAACATCTTGTTAATTCAGCTTAATTGCTACATAATATTCCATTGTATAAAAAAGCCACACTGATGGGCAGTTAGATTTTATCTAGTGTTTTTTCAGTTTTCAATAAGCTTCACGAAATATGAGAAAATTTAAAAAGCACCTATACTTTTTATTCAACATGTACAGTTATTTGTATTTGGTGCATAATAATTATTTACATATGTATTCTGTTCTATTTATGAAGTAATACTGCTTTCAAAGCATTCAAAATGAAAGCAATTCATAAGGAAAACGATTCATGTCATACCTAGTATTGGTGTGAAGGATGCGGTGCTAGGCTTGGAAGGGCGTTAGCAAAATTATTTTTTAATGTGGTAAATATTGCTTTCGATGTTTGCTTAGGCCTGATACAGCATGCTTTGTGTCGAAGGATGAGACCCCCATTCGATATCTGAGACCAAAGCAAAATGCTGAATTTGTTGCATGCTTGGTAGGGAGAGCTATGTTGGTCGGGCACAGTTTTTCTCAGTAGAGCGGGAAACTGACCTGACATGGAGGTTTTTGAGGAAGTGTTGAGTTCTGGGATTGGCGGACTTTCAGAGGTGTTGTGGGATGACACTGACGGTGGAATCTGGCTTCTCCGGTGAGGCTTTTGCTGTTTGGGTGGCAGGGCAGAGGCACAGTCGGTGGAGTGAGTCTGCTCCCGATTGGCTGGTGCTCAGGAGTGTTGGTCGCTGAGTGGTTGCCTTACAGAGGCGCGTTCACTGAGGCAACTTGTCAATGTTTGATTGGTTAAAGGAGTTTCAAACCAATTCTGTGAAACTGAAGGCCCCTAACTTTGGTGCCCTTTCTCATGCTAGTCCGTCCTGATGTGTCCTTGTGTCAAGTCTGTATTTTAAAATTTAGCTACTCTTTCGACTTTAGCCTCAGTTAATTCCTCCTTGAAAATACCTCACATTCTCTCACTTAGAATTCATATTTCCCTTTTCTGCATACCTATAATACTTTGTTCATATCATTTTTGTATGCCTTTCCTGCTAGATTTTGAACTGTTTCAGACCTGAAACTAGGTACTATTAAATAGAATAACATAAAAATTTAGCAGAGCATAGTTTCTGATACAAAGATGGTGTTGAATAAATAAAGGTTATGATATGTGCTTCACTGGATCTGGCATTTAACCTGATGCCTGGTCAATATTCAGTAACTGTTTACTCAAGTGAATTTCATCTGGATTTTTGAAAATATTGTGATGCTACCTATAGACCTTTCTTTCATACAAAATGCATACTGCTTTATCTTTTAAGATCTTTTGATTTCATGTTATTTTTTTTCACTGAAAAAAGAAATTAATGAATGATTTGTTTAGCTTGAAATTTCCAGACCAATATATTGCCTCTCTGCTAATACTGTAAACTGCATCCCATTCAGGCTGTAGTAGTCATGCTATGGTCATGCTTTAGGCACTCGTTCTTCAAACACCTGAATTTCTGTTTACTGGTCAGTATTCCTTTCAGATGTCTAATTAAAGGGAAATTACTACATTTTACTAAGTTGTCAGAGGAGCACTGGAGAAAATTCTGGTACTCATTCTGTTTAAATCTAACCACTCTCCCCACAGGGTGCGTCTCATCTGCTTAAACGAAATGCTGACAGTAAGTTTAAGACCCTTTTAAAAAAGCCGTGCTGAAGCATGTATCTGGCAGGTTCTAAATAAGTTCCATTTTCTCTGTACTGATTTAGACATATTTTGCATGTAGAAAGAACAAGGAGAGAACAAGGAGAATGTCTTCTGAAAAAGGGAAAATGGATGTTTTATTAAGTCCTTTCCACTTAATTTTCCCGTGAATAAAGTCTATGAATTCACCAATGCCATCCCAAAACAACAAAATAGGTAGTATATGTTGGGCTCTTTGTCAGGCTATTGTTTGTCTATTTAGTTCTGTTCATAAGAAAGCTCTCTCAACCTATCAAGAAGGTGTGAAGAAAAAAAACAACAACTAACAATGATAGGAATGAAATTTAAAGTAAAAGGAAAATAGAATAAATGATTTCAAAACTTTACTGAATATTTTTCATGGTAACTCCCTGGGGAGACAGGAGCAGTCATATTGATATATCGACTACAGCAAAATAAAATATGAATACTCTTCTGTTTACACTATAAATTGGTATCATATTCTGGAAAGCAGTTTAATAATACATATCAAGAAGCTTTAAACAGTTTATACATTTTGGCCTATTATTTTTCCTCCCAAGGAGATAATTGAAAATTCAGATGGAGATAACATGTACATGGATTTTAATTAAAGCATTGTTTGCAAATGTGAAAAATTAGAAATGACTAAACATACACTAATGGGAGAATAGGTAAATGAATAACAACCCATAGAATGTTCTTCACTAATGAATATGGTAATTTTGAAAAATATTTAATAGCATGGATACATGTTCACAACACAATCTTAACTGAAAAACACAGCATATAACATTCTTTATCTATTTTCTTTTTTCTTCCTACTATAATGCATGCTCACTGTAGTAAGTCACATCGCATGTTGTAGTAAGTCAGGTAGTATCACCCCATGACCCAATTAATATAGTCAGTGTTAACAATTTGGTCAGTTTCCTTCACACCTTACTTCATGCTTATATAAACATATACACAATTATATACATATATACAATATGTTTTTAATTTTATAAATCTATTTATAGATTTTAAAAGTATCGGGTGGAATCCAGTACTGTATGGAATCCAGTACTTTTAAAATCTATAAGTAACTTGGATGGAATCCAAGTTATTTCTGAGAAATTGGATTAGGAAATATTTTTTTATTTTTCTGTATTTTCCAAATTATCCATATAGAACATTAAAAAAACACTGAGTGAAGCCATACCTGAGTTAACCAGGTATTTTGAATGTGAGAAGGACACAGAGATAAATGATTAAAAAATAACAGATATCAGTGATTAAAAAATACCCAAAACAACCAACAATAACTATTAGTAGACATAGCCACCATGGTCAGCTTTCTTTCATGTCAGTATCCCACGTCTCTGATTCTCTCGGGTGCTCGTGCAAGCCATGGAATAAATGTGCATGCCCGTTTCAAAGATAAGAAGTTTAAATTCTTTTATAGTAAAAGAAACAGAATACTTGAAGAGGATGGCTTTAGGTCATGACCCTATCCCCTTGGGATATACTTATTTTTTAGGTCAGTGGTTCTCAACCTTGGCTGTACATTAGAACCATCTGGGACCTTATGAAAATTTGATTCCCTGGACTGCATCTGCAATGATTCTGACTTAATTGGACTGGGGTGGGGCTTGGGAATATACTAAAGGTTCCCCGGGTAATTTTGATGTCTACACAGGGTTGAGAACCACTGTCCCAGGCCAAGAGAGTTGCACATGGGAAAAGGTAACAATAGTAACACATCATGCAAATTGATAATTTTGAGGTTTTGTTAGATTTTCATTTAATATTTCATGTATTTGTTTATTCAAGCAATCAGTCACACATTCAGAAAATAATTGAGTAGACACATGCGTGTTTACAATTCTAAACGTGTTTTTTTCCAAAGAACAATTGTTTTCTGGAATGTTCTTACTAAGACAAAGTGAACAGGCACTTTTAGAAAGATGGATGCTAAGAGTTCACATGTGACTCATTTCTTGCCTAACATTGTTAACCAGAATAATTTAATCATACAATTCTCTTAACTCAAACATCTTATGTGCACTTTTTTTGGTACTATCACTCTTTTCATTTGATTCTCTCAGGTACATATTGAAGGCAACTAATTTCTTTGTATCTCTCACAGTGACTAGTACAGATCATGCATATTGTAGGTGCATGTGTAGCATAAAATGACTGCTTAAAACCAGACTCTGGAACTTTCTTGGTTCACAGTCCTTTTAGTGCCTCAGTAATTTTTTTTTTTTGTGGCTGGACAGCAACTTCTAACAACTTAGTAGTCATTTGAAAAAAATAATACATATTTGCTAATTACTTAATGGGATGTACTTGTCTGTTACACACTGCACAACTTCTCTGACCCTGGAGTGAGACGGAACACTGCCATCCTCATTTCCTGTTCAACATTGGTTTTCATGCAGTGTTTACTTTTTAGCAGAACAATCACTGAGCACTCAACTTCACAAAGATCTCATGTCATTGATTTGAGTGTAGAATGTTGAATTATGGACTCCCAAATTAGTTTGCTTTCATGAAAATTTAAAGTATCTTCTGACACCTCTGAGTTTGTTGTGTCACCTTTGGTGGCTTCGAGCATAGTTTAGGTTATTGTGGCCCCAAATCTGGGGCTTTTGATGTTTTTCTGTTATAGGCACGACAGAGGATTTGTCTACTAAGTTTTTGTTGATTATGTTTGCTTTAGAAATCCAATTGCTAAGCCTATGCATACATTCTAACAGAAGACTAATCATAGTCTTTCTTTATAGCCTTAAGATGTGGAACCACTAAAAATAGACACTTGAAAAAAGCACTTGGATTCAAGGCACTGCACTAATAAGTACTTTATAGTACCATATTCTTTGATTCTATCATGTTTTTGAAATTTGAACGATCTCACAAACAATGGTAAAGAAAACTTCCCTGCTGCAGGACAGAGAGGAATAGGCTGTCTGTCCCGTTGCGTCGGGCTTAGAGATGGTGGGCTTTGGGCAGTGCTTGACTGTTCTCTTGGCAGGAGGTGGAGGATGCTGGCCATTCCAGTTGGCATGGACCCTGACCCTACCGTAAAGCCCATGCTGGAGAAACGTGCTAACGTGGGCTCCAGGAATGAGTTCTCTCTTACGCCAGGTCCCCTGGCTTGGAGTTGTGCAGCTCAAAATCATAATCACACTTTACAATTATTTGCTCTTTGGAGTATTACGTCCTTTCTGGCAACTTGGTGGGGAATATTTTGGGGGGATAATTTGAGGGAGACATTTTTAGTTTGGTAAGCTAAATCTTTTTCAGGATATTAATTATATAAATAGCAATAGCTTGATCCTCCTTTTGGCCTGGATGACATAGTCCTTTCCAGACTTCATCCATCAATTTTACTAAATTAGGGATACTTAAGGAAATTGACTCATTAAGTTGCAAAGGAGGCTAGAGTACTCTGTGTTCAGTTCAAAGAGTTCATACTTAATTCATCCCCAAGTGGGTATTGTACCCCAGCTAACACATCTAACCCGATTTCCGTTGTTACATTCACGAGAGGGAACATTCATTGATTGTTGGTTCTCTAAAGGTCTCCTCTCCTATATACTATCATTAATATATTTGAAATACCTAAGGGAAAAATATTTACCACTCACAGATTCCTAATGGACTGCTCCTTTTAAATAGCATTTTATTAAGAAACCTAAGTCTGAGTGAAATAGATTTTGTAACAACTTTATATTTTTTTTTTTTTTTTTTTAAGAAATTCACGTTTATTTATTTATTTATTTATTTATGACTGTGTTGAGTCTTCGTTTCTGTGCGAGGGCTTTCTCTAGTTGCGGCAAGTGGGGACCACTCTTCATTGCGGTGCGCGGGCCTCTCACCATCGCGGCCTCTCTTGTTGCGGAGCACAGGCTCCAGACGCGCAGGCTCAGTAATTGTGGCTCACGGGCCCAGTTGCTCCGTGGCATGTGGGATCTTCCCAGACCAAGGCTCGAACCCGTGTCCCCTGCATTGGCAGGCAGATTCTCAACCACTGCGCCACCAGGGAAGCCCCAACTTTATATTTTTAAATTCTTTAATTATTTTCCCAAATGGTTTTTTTTTCCCTTATAGCAGTCTCTTGTTTTCACCCATATTACTTGTTTCCATTTTTATTGTCAACTTCAATTTTGGCTCCTTGATGACCTGCTACAGAGATTTTTCCAATTAATTATTTAGAATTGGGTAATAATTGGTAGAACTTAATCTTCATTTAATTGCTTTTCTAAGGAAACAATGGTTGCCCTAATCTTGTTTTTTAAAGTTCTTTCTCAACATCACAAGAGTGAACATATCTGTTGAAGAAGTTATTGAAGGAAGAACTGGTAAAGAATCAAAGAATCTGTACTTTGCTTAAAGTACATAACTTACGAATGTTCTCTGCACAGAAATGGTTGCTTACACATTATCTCCTTGCCCCTCCCTCCACTGCAAGGCTTATCTACCTCATATCACACATTTGCATCCTCCCTTGCAGTTATTAAGTGGTCCTGAGCTAGTAGTCTCACGTCATGATTTCAGAGTAAGGAATTCATTCATTAATTCAATCATCCATTCAAAAATAAGGATTGATATTTGAGGATACAGCAATAAAGAAAATGAAAAATCTCAGTACCTCACAGAGCTAACATTCTAGTAGGGGAAACAGAAAATGGACATAATGAGTAAATTAAACAGTATGTAAAGATGATAGTATGGAAAAGATAGTTTAGGGTGTAAGGAAAGTGATAACACAGCAGGTTTGGTTGCTCAATCCTTGCATGTCTCCAGGGGAGCCTGGAACCATGATTGTTCCTTGGCCAGCTCCTGAGACAAGGCCCTTGGAATGTTCTTTATGTTACTAATGAATGATGATGTTTTATATGCCCAGAGCAAAGGGGCGTACTCTTCCATCTTGTCAAGGCTTCTCAGGATTATTTAGCGAGTTTATGATACACACCTGGTATCTATGCTGGGGTCCTGTGTTTCAGCTACCATGGCTGGTTACGTAACAGGAACGTGTCTATGTGACCAGCACCCCCAAGGCAGGCTTGGACCCTAAGATTCTGTGCAGGGAAAGCCAATCCAGACACTTCGCATGTGTCCCTGTAGCTCACAGTTAGAGAAGAATTGTGTCTTGTGTAAATTGAGCAGGAGAAGGACTTGGAAGCCCATGCCTGACCTCTCTGGGCTTGGCTGATGCGTTTATTTATTTTTTTTTACTTTTAATTTTTTTTAATTAATTAATTAATTAATTTATTTTTGGCTGTGTTGGGTCTTCGTTTCTGTGCGAGGGCTTTCTCTAGTTGCCGCGAGCGGGGGCCACTCTTCATCGCGGTGCGCGGGCCTCTCACTATCGTGGCCTCTCTTGTTGCGGAGCAGAGGCTCCAGACGCGCAGGCTCAGTAGTTGTGGCTCACGGGCCTAGTTGCTCCGTGGCATGTGGGATCTTCCCAGACCAGGGCTCGCACCCGTGTCCCCTACATTAGCAGGCAGATTCTCAACCACTGTGCCACCAGGGAAGCCCCAATGCGTTTATTTTTCACGTTGTTTTTTACTCTTTATCCTTTTGCTGTTACAAATCTTAGTTGTGAGTATGACCTGCCAGTAAGTGGTACCTTTTGCCTTCTGCCGAATCACTGAACGTGAAAGTGGTCTTGGGACCCCCGAGACATAGAGCAAGAAGGACTGGGAAGGTAGGACTCATGAGAATTAAATTCACTAAATTCCCATCTTTCCTCTAAAGAGGAATATCTGCTTCTCACGTTTTCTTAGCTCAATCATTTCTGTTTTTGGTGGAGACTTCACATATTCTGTTTAACCTCATTGTTCTTTCCTCAGTCTTTAAATTTTTTTTGCTGATTTGTCTTAGGAAAAGAAATCTCACTTTTTTTCTCTCAGTCTTTTCATCTGTGATGCCACTGGGCTGTCAGTTCTTCTGTCACTCCATACTTAGCGCCTTCGTATATAGTGTACGTAATTAATGCATGCTGGGTGAAATTTGTGAGTGAATGAATAATTGTGATTCTGAGGCAGGATGAAAAATTGAGAAGACAAGATAAAAGTTAGGATGAGAAATGCCTGTGGAGTGAGCTTGGACAATATGTTTTAGGATTTTGATTTGTTTATTTATCAGACTGATTTATTTCTACGGAGGGAAGGGGCCCTTCGGGTAGGCAAGAAGGAACTGAGTCCAAGTACTAATGGTTCACTTTCTCATTTGTTCCCTATTCAGTCAACTGCAATGTGCTTGTTCTTAAGTTACAAGGACTCTTTTTTATGTCATTCATTTCATTAGTTTTGGTGAATCACACTCATTTAAGATTCTGGTCCTAATGGAGAAAATGTGCATTTTACTTGGTCTATAACATTTTTCACCTTTGGCGATCATGTCCTTATTCTGTCTCTGTAATTTCTTCTTAGATTTGACATTTTCCCTGTAATGAATATTAGTGCAATAAATTTGTTTTTCCTTCAAACAGGCACAGATTTTTTTTTCTCTTTAACTCCACAGCCAGTAAGAATTTTGGATCCAATCTGATGCTTAAGCAATGAAAAGGAGGCTTTTCTAATTTATTGAACTTTTTCTTTAATTCAGCTCCCTTTTGTTCCTTTAAAAGAAGGAGGCTGTGTGTCCATATTTGAAATGCTGTAGAGATTAAACTGTTGAAGCCATTTCCACCCTGCTTTACAGAATGTGGAATAATATGTTCCTTTCTTTCACAAGCCCCTTTGTTGTCCTCACTCTTTCCTAAACTTTCGGCCCTCCTTCCAATTAAATAGGGAAATTGTGCTGGTACCCGGGAGAAAGAATTTTAAAACTACTTTGTTCGTATTGTTTTGTAATAGTGAAAGTAAGGTTAATCTTTGATGTAATACAATTGCATTATATTTATTTAGCAAGTTTTGCTACTTATGTGTTCTCTAGTCAAAATTTCCAAGTTAAATTTTCTTAGAAGGAAGGAAAAGTCGTATTAATTTCCAAAAGGAAAAGGAATCTTAATATTTGTTTTTGTGATTATTGTAATAATGTAAAATATTTCTCATTGGCAACTGTGGGATTAAGCTCAAAATTTCACCAAATACTGGGTGGGGCTGGAAAGCTGGCTGTAATTTCAAGTGGCTTCTGTAGAAATCCTACAATTATCATTCTTTCCCTGGTTCGTGGTCACTTCTGATCACCTCTTCCTCTCTTCCTTCATTTCTTCTCTTTTTCCTGCTCTTCTCATCTTCCCTCCCTTCCTCCCCACCCCTGTTGCATTCATCTAGAATCTACATGCTAAACTCTGGCAAAACACAAGGCTGAGTTTGAAACAGTATTGGCTGTCAAGGAGATTGTTCTCACAGAAAAGACAAATGCACAGAAAGTAAAACATACACCATAATATACTATGTGCTATCAGACAAGTCAGTACAGAAGAAAAGAGCCCATCTAACTGGGATAAGGCCACATTTATTTGAAGAGGGTCGTTTGACCTAAACTTTGAAGGATAGATTAGGAGTTTTGATGGGTAGAGATTAAAATTAAGATTTTTTTCAGATAGAAGAAAGGAATGATGTAGCAGGAGAGTGGGTTGGTCTTGGTTAGTGAGTAGTGACCCATTCATGTGATGATGTAGAGCAGGGTTCTGCAAACTTTTTCTGTAAAGTGCCAGAGAGCAAATAATTTCTTCGTAGACCATATGGCCTGTGATGTTGAAGCAAAAGCAGCCATAGGTAATCCATAAATGAGTATATTGGCAGCGTTCCAATAAAACTTTATTTACAAAAACAGGCTGCAGGTCAGAGTTAGCCTGCAGGCTGTAGTTTGCTAATCCCCATAAAAGAGTGGTTAGTGGGAAATAAGGCTGGAATGGAAGGTGGTGGGCCAGATGTCAGCTTTTGAATGCTAGGCTAAAGACTTGGGAATTAATTGAAACTCTCTTTAGTGAAACCATGATGATGTCTCTACTAAAGGCTTTAAATACCTTGACATTTAAATGTGGAACCAGATGTTTTCTATTTACATCCTAAGATATCTGTATAGCTAGCTCTATACCAAGATTTCTCTGACTGAATATTTTGTATGAAAATGGTGGGTGGAGAACAAACTCTAGGCCTCTGAATGCCCCCAGTAAAGTTTGATTTGAGTCATAACATCTTTTGGGTTCTCACCATAAAGTCTCCACTGGAATGGATCAAAGAGTCAGATCATGGAAAACAGGAGAGAATGAATGGGCAGGCCCTTTAGAGATCTGAGCTCAAAATGTCAACAGTTTCCCTGTTCAAAAAATGATAATGTGAACTGATTCCAAAATAGATATGAGATCCACATTTTTTAAAAACCATTTATTGAGGCATGATTGACATGTAAAGGCTGCAGATATTTAATGTATGTAACTTAATGAGTTTGGGGATAACTATACACCTGTGAAAACATCACTACCATCAAAACCACAGACATATCCATCACCTCCCAAAGTTTCTTCCCGCTCCTATTATTATTATTATTTTGTGGTAAGAACACTTAAAGTAAGATCAATCCTCTTAGAAAATGTTAAATATATAGTACAGTATTGTTAGCAATAGGCACTGTGCTGTATACTAAATCTCTAGTATTATTTATCTTGCATAACTGAAACTTCACACCCTTTGACTATCACCTCCCCATTTCCCCCTCCTCTCAGCCCCTGGCAGTTACCATTCTAATCTCTGCTTCTATGAGTTTGACTATTTAGTTTCCACATATAAGTGAGATCATACATTATCTTCTTCCTGTGTCTGGCTTATTCCACTTAGCATAATGTCCTCCAGCTCCATCCATGTTGTTGCAAGTGGCAGGATTTCCTTTTTTTTAAAAGGCTGAATAATATCTCATTGCATGTATATACCAGTTTTCTTTATCCATTCATCTGCTGATGGACGTTTAGGTTGTTTCCGTATCTTGGCTATTGGGAATAATGCTGCAGTGAACATGGGAATGCAGGCATCTCTCTTTGAGACTGATACTTATAGGAATAGTTACACATGTTGATTCTGAATTTCTACATAATTTCATAGAAGATTGTATTAGGTACTATAGAAAGTTGTTGTTTGTTTCAATATTGCCTTTTTAAAACTTCCTCTATAGTAATATCAGATAATTCTGCAGTACTGTTTTTTCACGTTTCCTTAGAATCTTCCTCAAGGTAAGAATGTATCCTATTAATGTTTGCAGCCCCATTACCTAGCTAGTGCAGATCTGGCCAAAGTCAGGCAGTCAATAAATATTTGTTGAATGAATCAATGTAGGTAAACATTTCTAATTGTTCCCAACCAATTATTTAATTTCACTATATTTTTGTGTTCTTTATTTTTTTATAGCTCTCATTTAGAATGCATAAACCTCAAAGTTTGAAAATTTTCATTGTTAAAATATTTTATTAAATTTTATCTGTGATCTGTTTATAAAAACGTTATCTACCTAGTATATTTTTAGCACTATATTCCTAGAGAGGAAAAAAGTTGTATATTAAATTATTGTAGATGCTTGAAACATAATTGAAAAGAAGTAGGCTAGTTTTTGTACTGGAGAAATCTGAGAAAGTTTCTCCATGGGTATAGTTGTAACCTACATAATAGTAACAACATAATAAGATGATGTCAGATTGTCTTGAAAAGAAGTGGAGTTGTAATTTCTCAGCCCACCCCACTCCAGATGTCGTCAAATAAATAGCTATTCTGGACTTTGATTTACCTATCTATATCCTGTAGCAAAACCATAATACAGTGTTGATTCTAATATGCTTTTTCAAGAACATTTCTTTATACCTATTTAGTAGTCTTTTGAATTTTAGTGATTCTCATTGCTTAATGCTTCTAATCATGTGCTAAATAGTTAAATCTTTGCCAGCAACCTCAGACCTTGCTCATGGGTGTATATTTTATTTTTCCTTGTTTCTCTCAACATTTAGATTATATGTTTTCTTAGGGTGCAGTTGAAATCATTTGATATTGAACCATTTTTAAACCAATGGTGACATACTGAAAAGAAAATTATGTGGGCAAGACATAATGATTATAATTACATGACAGAGAAAATAATATGGACATGGAAAGCTGAAAAAATACAATGGAGAAGAGTAGGTAGATTATGGAGACAAAAGCACCTCTGGTTGAAAACCATATATTTAATCACACAATCTGCCCAGTCTAAATGCCAGAGTATTTTTGTTGGAGAAGAGAGCTAGTGAGGGGGATTATTATGGATATATATTACTTCTGGCTGCCAGTGCTGTTTGCCTGGTCAAACTTGACATCACAGAAGTCAGAGGCATCCTGTTTAAGTCAATGGCAGGTAATTCTTTATAACTTTTTATTTGAAGGAAAAAGAGTTGTTTGTGCCTCTTTAATTGCTGTAACCAGGCTTTCAGCCAAGGTTTTGTTTTTTTGGGTTTTGTTTTTTTTAATGCTATTTTTGCTGCTGCTTATGTCGGGGCCAGAAAAACCAGGCTGAGAGAGGGGAGGAGCAGCTCAGAGAATCAGCAAATGAGCCCTTCTTTCTCTGCATTGGCTGGGAGGAAATAAGTGAGCTAGTGAATATGATGGAAACCAAATTCCTAAGGCTTTTCAATGAGAAAGAATGTGGAGTAAAACACATGGAACTTGGAGTAAAATGAACCTGTTAATCCTGCCTGTAATTTATTAGCTGCTCAACTTTAGCCTCGATTTCCTTGCCTTAAAAGGAGGAAGTCTTGCAGATTTGTATTAGGATGAAATTGGACAACATGTGTAAAGTTTCTGGCACTGGGCCTGAGGGAGCAGCGTGTGTGTGCATGTGTGTGTATTATACAAATAACTAGTTTTTCCCATTTTCCCATTTGAGCTAGAGAGGACAGTGCTGGTCAGGCCTACAGTATGTCTTAAGTCTGTCAGGCAATCTAAGGTACAGATATAGGGGATCTCCACAGACAGAGAGGCTGTGAGTTTGATAGCCAAGATTTGACCTTTGCAAATTGTTTTTTCTGAATTTGATACTCATTTTCTCATCAAATTTATTACATTAACATTATTAGCACATGTGGAAAAAAATCATCCATTCTGGATTAGAAAACATTTTATGAATCAAACCCAGCTTCAGAATGCCAGGAGGTTTTAGGGTGTCTTATTTTGGCAACTGTACTTTTACAAAGATGAAACATATGGAATATGCAGAGTTTTTTTTTTTTTTAATGAGTTTAGCTTAAGATCTTACTACACATTGGACTTTGTCTATAAATCCAAAGGCTCTGAGAATTTCTGAAATCTTTGGAGCAAACAAATTAATAAAAATTCCTTGTTGGGTCCCATTCCTGAAAATGCTGTTGAAGGAACCATTGTAGGTACATTTGATTTGAATAAGACCCATTACCAAATTTTAATAGGGAATGTTAATTCTCTTATCTTCTAGTTATGTGCAGTCTCCCTCTTACGTGGTTTCTCATATTTTTGGTACATTAGCCTTCCCTCCTTTGCCTTCTCTTATAAAAGATAGGGTAGCCTATTAAATAAAATATCATATATTTACAGTTGCATCCCATGTCATTTAAGGTACTTGCTTTGGAAGCAAGCAACAGAACCTGACTCTGGCTACAAGATTCGGGGGAGGGATTTTGATATAGCTCACAGATCAGCAGGAGGGACAGTACAACCCAGCTTCTGGAAGGAGAGGGACATGAAAACACTGGAAATCACAGAGGGTAGGAGTTCATAGAATCTCTCAGATGATTCAGCTCCAGCAACTGTTAGCCTCTGTGTATCTTTATTCACATTTTGAGGGCCTGACAGACGGTCTGGCCTGCATTAGTTAGATGCTTTATGCCAGTGGCTCAACAAATTTTGTCTAGGGGATTAGGGGCAGGTGACTGGGGGAATTATTTTGAATTGAGCAGCAGCTACTTGTCCTCTACACATAACTAGTTTTTTGTACTAGGTGGATCTGTTCAAGGACATTGGTTTAGAAGCCCATCATGCCCTATTTACATATGGCAACCTTTTACTTTTTTGCCTAAGAGTTGTATTTCCCATTTGAATTTGAAGCCATGGTTTGGTATCAGCATGTATGTATGATTACTTTTTTTCTTTTTAGTTGATGTTGTATAAGAATTTAAGTTCTCAGTGATGATTGCAATCATACATTCCTTGAATTAACTTGAGTAATGTGACCCCAAGACTCACTATAACATGATGTAAAGATGGCTTTGGAGTCATTCATGGGTGGGGACACTTGAAGGCTGACACAGCTTCTTTTTATTTTTTTCTTTTAACATCTTTATTGGAGTATAATTGCTTTACAATATTGTGTTAGTTTCTGCTGTATGGACACAGCTTCTTAATGACTGTGAGATTTGAGGCAGTTTGCATTGCTGCCTGAATGTCTGAAATCTCACTTCTTCATCAGTAAAATGGACTTGATATTACATATTTTACAAAGGTATATTGAGATTTTTGTGATAATATACACACAAGACTTGGCAACAGGAACATGTATGTATTCCTAGCCCTTTTTCATATTTTGATTTTAAATTGTTAGCAACTTGATTTATTTTAGTGTGAAAACATAGTAGTGGGATGAATTTAAGATATGATGGGGAGGGCTTCCCTGGTGGCGCAGTGGTTGAGAATCTGCCTGCCAACGCAGGGAACACGGGTTCGAGCCCTGGTCTGGGAAGATCCCACATGCCGTGGAGCAACTAGGCCCGTGAGCCACAATTACTGAGCCTGCGCATCTGGAGCCTGTGCTCGGCAACAAGAGAGGCCACGATAGTGAGAGGTCTGCACACTGCGATGAAGAGTGGCCCCCACTTGCTGCAACTGGAGAAAGCCCTTGCACAGAAACAAAGACCCAACACAGCCATAAATAAATAAATAAAATTATTTAAAAAAAAAAAAAAAAAAAAAAAAGATATGATGGGGAGGTAGTTAAATAACTTGAGGAAAGCTTGGAGTTACGGCCCAAGGCTTAGTTGACCTTTTAGTACCAGATGCTCCTGAATTTTTCTATTAAAAGTAATGATAGTAATGACTGCTCACAAATAATTTAACCTCCCACAAAGGCTTTTTATTATTAAAAATGCCGAGAAAGTAGAGGTGTGGATGAACATCAGTTATCTATATTTTGCCTTGTAATCTATTCTCCATATTTACATTTGAATATATACAAAGTTGTTTTGGAAATTAACCATTTTTCAGATATACTAATGGAACCTCATTTTAAGGTGTGACTCTACAGGAGTCATTGTTTCCCCCAGTTCTTCCCATTTCCATGCTCTAAAGTGGGACTAGAGTAGCTTTTAAGGGTATAATCAGGCAATTGTAGTGCAACAAGAGCACAAGCTTTGAGGAGAGACTGTGGCAAGTTTGTCTGGTTTCCTCCATGGCCGACTTACAAACCTTGCTAACCTGCAGTTACCAATATATGAAATGAAGACAATCGTATCTATCTAATGGGGGTGTTTTGAAGAGAAAATGGAATGATGCACTTAAAAATTAACACAATGCCTGGTTCATTAACCGCCAACACATTTTAGTTCTTATTAGAGTTAATTATTACCATGTATGAGGAAATTTACGAAAAATATGTTTGTGTCTGAATATATAAAGAATTGTGTTTGGATAACATTTAACCTCATTTTTAGATTCTTAAATGGATCAGGACTATTTTATAACTTGCTGAATGGTACCTTTCCTAGGACTGGGCAGTTACAGTGGTTCTATTTGTATTTAAAATGTCTTTGTACGGTCAAAAGCAATTTAAAGTCTAGCTTATCTTAACAAAAAATAGATAAGGTGTGACAACAGTTTTGTAGCAATATTGCAACTCAGTCATTGTTGACTAGGATTTTTTACCTGACGTGATGTTCTTGCTAAAAATTCTTTTAAAAAAATGGGTTTGTTTACACAAATGCATAACAGCATAATTAATCCTTATGAGATGTTTCTTACTGATGTACTCATGTTCATGAAGTGGTCTCCAATTGTGAAGTAATAATTTTTGTTATAAATAACGATACTAACATTAGATTTGACAACCAAACACTGTACTGAGCACATTATTTGCCCTATTTTACTTTATTAGCTCAAAATAGTTGCTATCTCCTGATTTTACAGATGAGCAAATGGACCGAGAGGTGAGTAACTCACCCAGAGTCACATGTCTAGGGAATAGCAGAGATGGACCTTGACTGGCTGCAGAGCCCATTTATGGTAGAAGATAAGGCATCTTAGGAAAGGTGTTATGATACAGGCTTTGCAAAGGCATTTCCATGATGGTGAAAGTTCTTCTGTAGCCAGACATTATCATTGGTAAATGCATGAACACATTGTCAAGATCTATAAGGCTGGAGGTTTAAGTAGAAAAAGCTTTAATTCTTATTTTCTTGACTTTATTATTTTCACATGTTGTGTCTATATATTTAATGGATAATGTTTTTTTATATTTTAGAAAAAGGTTTTTTTTTTTTTTTTTTAACTTAAGTATAGTTGATCTACAATATTAGTTTCAGGTATACAGTGTAGTGATTCAGTATTTTTGCAGATTATGTTCCATTATAGGTTATTACAAAGTAACGGCTATAATTCCTTATGCTATACAATACCTTCTTGTTGCTTATCTATTTTATAGATAGTAGTTTGTATCTGTTAATCCTATACCCCTAATTTGTCCCTCCCCCTTCCCTCTCCCTTTTGGTTACCTTAAGTTTATTTTCTATGTCTGTGAATGTGTTTGTTTTGCATATACATTCGTGTTATTTTTTAGATTCCACATATAAGTGACATCATAGTATTTATCTTTCTGACTTATTTCACTAAGCATAATATTCTCTAGGTCCATCTGAGATTTTGTTTTGATATTTTGTAATTTGGAACTAAAACACATCCCCTGCTTTCCAGACAACAGAACAAAATAAAGGCGCTAGCCATGCACTAATGGGTTTGGTGAGATGGCATTTTATTCTAAGACCTTTGACTGTATTTTAAATTAGTATTAAATCTATATAACTTGATAATATTAGAAAATAGTAACATAAAGTAAAAATTATTTTCCTAAAGCCAGAAACTCTTTCCATTATTCACTGTTCTCCCTTCTTCTCCTTCTAATTGGCAGAGAAAATGGAGTGATAATACTGTGCCGTATTAATAATAAATTCAAATTTATTCAGTTTTAGGAAGAATAATGAATTTGTTGGAATGTTTAACACCTCTTTCTATCCATCCATGTGTATGTATTTCCTAAATTTTTCAACAGTTTTGTACTGTTGGTTCAGGTGTCTTAAATGACATCTTAAAGTATAGTGACATATGCGTTCTAGGATATAACGTGCTGCGATTTTCTTTTTCTCTTCCAGTGTCTGTATTTATGCTGAAAGTCCAGGTGAATGACATCATCAGTCGTCAGTACCTGAGTCAAGCAGTTGTAGAAGTGTTTGTAAACTACACGAAGACAAATTCCACAGTAACTAGAAACAATGGAGCAGTGTTGATAAGAGTACCCTACAAGTTAGGACTCAGCCTAACCATTATTGCTTACAAAGATGGCTATGTGTTGACACCTCTGCCTTGGAAGACTGGAAGAATGCCAAGTAAGCAGTTAAACAATGTTTTGCCTTCACTAAATGTAAATGATTTTTTCTCTTGTTCTGATAAACCGAAAATTAGACTATGTGAAGCCAATATAAGGAGGTTAGAAAGGCGTGCCAGTTTGAAGAAAACATGAAGGTCTTTTTCCTTCTACAGAAGCTTGAAGGAATCCCGAGCAACAGCTCTGCTCTGGTACAAAGCTTGTCTGCAGGTGGGGGAGAGGGGTGTGGCATGCCCAAGGAAGTAGTCAGAAGCAGGATGGGCCAAAGTAAAGTAAAGGGCCAGATAATTAAAGGACATTCTCAAAAGATAAGATGAACAGTTTAGATTTACGTGATGAATAATAAAGCAGTTCTCGTAGATCCTTGAGCACATGAAAGTAAGTTGTTTAGAAACTGAATTTACAGTGTATAAAGAACAGGGCAACAGCAGGGCTAAAATGGATTCAGGGAGCCTGGCTATGAAGCTGTGGTTGTGCTGGTGGACAGTAGCCTGATGTAAGAAAGGAAATGGAAAGGAGAGGTGAGAGTACAAGAGGCATACTGGAGAAAGAATTATTAATTATTGTGGCATTCATTTCACAATATAAACATATATCAAATCATCACATTGTACACCTTAAACTTACATGATGTTAGATGTCAATTATATCTCAATAAAGCTGGAAAAAAATTGGTAGGAGTTATTATAACTAATTGAATACTGGGAAAATTGGCCATACAAGGTACCAGAATACAAGTCTGATTGACTGGAAGGATGATACATTAGGTAATCAATCTTTCTAAAAATTTTATTTTTTATTGTGGTGGTTCTTGTTGTTAGGTTTTAGATATTTTATTTAGTTTCATATTGGAAACATTTGAATTCTTGAACTATTTAAATTTAGAATGAGAAAGAAAATGAAAAATGAATTAGATAATTTAATAAGACTCATGTGAATAAAATTGTAATAAAATGACTGGAAAATCCAGATAGGGATGTATTTGAGGTGAATTCATGGTCTCAAATGCTTTAATTTTTTTTAAAGACAGAAATGAAGTACAACTATTCATTCAACAAAAGTGAGAAAAATAATGAAAGAAGAAACCAACTAAAATGGGAAAAAGGAAATAAAAAGATTGAAGTAGATTGGCATATATTAGAAAAATATAAAGAAATAATTGACAAAATGTCAGTTCTTTGAAGTAAATTATACACACATCTAGCTAATTTAAACAAAAATGAGGGAAATAAAAGATAAAAATACATAAAAGCTTTAAAAATCATAAAAATTATCAAAAAATTTGGCAATAATCTTAAAAATCCAATAAAACAAACAATTTTGTGATAATATAAATGGTATATTGATTTTAGATGAGGTAGATTAATAACCATGGGTAAAATGTTCTGGGTAAAAATAACTTCAAAGGCTATAAGGAAAAGTGCCCCAGATCATTTTACCAAATCAGTACAGCCTTGATTCTGAGACCTAACAAAGGTAATACAAAATTAAATGCCCTCATGTGTGCATACTCTCTCTCATATACACACACCTCTCTATTGACCAGTCATACTTATAACTCTAAATGCAAAATTCCTAAACAATACAGAAAAGAATTTCACCATTATTTAAATATAGCATACTGTCAAGACCAAGTAGGATTTTTCTTCTTTGCAGGACTATGAGGATGTCAAACTTCATTAATTTTATGTATCATATTAGTAGAACAAATTAGAACTAATATGTGATAATATCAGCAATTGCCTGAAATGTTGCCTGAAATGTATGTATCATATTAGTAGAACAATCATATGTATGTATCATATTAGTAGAACAAATTAGAACTAATATGTGATAATATCAGCAATTGCCTGAAATGTTGCCTGAAATGCATTTTATAAGTTCACCATTCATGCCTAACCGAGAACACACTCTTTAAAAACTAGGACCACAAAGGTATCCTTAGGTATCTCAAAATCATACTTAACTGTAAAATATTAGAGGTGATCCTACTAAAATAACAAACTAAACACAGATGTCTATATTATTTTACATTGTAGTAGAAGTTATTATCAGAGCAAAAAGATATTAACAGATAAAAAAAGGGGATAGCTATTAGGAAGGAAGAATCAAAACCATTTTTTCTAGTTATGATCATATCCCTGGAAAACTACAAATTAGTATCGCTACAAATCAATACATGTTTTTATATACCAGAAGTAATAACCAATTAGGAAAAATAATGAAAAGAAATCCCTCTCAGAACAACAAGAACAAACAAAATATGCAGGGAAACCTACAGAAAAACCCTGAAGTAACTGTGGGGAGGGAAAATAAAACTACCAAATGTTACTGATAGACCTAAAAAAAAAAAAAAAAAAATCAACTAAAACACCAGATAACTGGAAAAATATTTTTTCTTAGCTTGAATATTGTAAAGATTTGAATTCTTCCCAGATTAATTTATAGATTTAATGCATTAACAAAACACTTGGCAAAATAACCCTTAAAGAACACATTGTCAAAATACCTGAAATCTTGTTTTAAAAGACGATTTACTAGAGGCAATTTGCCATTCCAGATAACTAAAATATATAGCTACAGAATTAAGTGATATTTTACTATGATTTGTAATGTGGTACAAATCAGATACTAGTAGGCATAAAAAATATAATCTATGATAGGAATCATAAATCATTGAGGAAAAAGCTGAATATTCAATAAGTAATATTGGGATACTTTGGTTAACTATTTGGAGTAAATTAATTTGAATCCATATTCCAAAATATATTGCTCAAAAAGTTAAAATATGGAAAATTAAATTACATTAAATTTAATAAACTATCTTATTTTTTTAGGATGGTCTTTTTAAACTGAAAAGCAATGAAAGATGTCATAAAAGGTAGATTTCCCCATAATTTTAAAAAGTAGTAAAAAATATATGAAATAATGAGGAATGATATCCTTAATGTGTTAAGAATTCATACACATCAGTAAAAAAACCAAGGCCCTGCCTAAATAAGGTAAATGGATAAAATCATGACTTAGTTTTCAAAACAGGAAATACAAATGATTAGTAAATATGATAAAATATTTTACCTTCTTAATAATCTAAGTATGCCCCCCAAATACACATTTCTTAGATTTTTTCACTTTAGAAACATTTTTAAAAAGTGAACATACTCAATATTGACAAGCTGGGCGAGATGGCCATCCTCAAACACTGCTGGTGGGAGAAGTCGGCAGTGTTATCTGGATAACAACTTTGAAATGTGTGTGTCAGTGTCTTCGAAATCTTCATCATCATTGACTGCTGGGAATCTGTCCTAAAAACAAACATATAAATAAAGTGGACAGATATCTGTGCACAAGGATGTTGAGTCAAATATTATTTTGTAATAGTGGAAATGGAAACAATCTAAATATACAATATTGTACAATGTAGTGGTTAAGTGAATCTTGATACTTTAAGAAATATGTGACCTTGAAAATGTTATGAAAGTTTCTATTGAGGGACAGAAATGCTTACAATATTATTTTAAGTGAAAAAGCAGGGTGAAAATATTCTGTATACAATATCATACTCCCTCTTTTTAAAGAAAAATCACAGGAAAAATCCAGGAAGAGCTATACTGAAATACTAATAGTGGTTGTCTCTGTGGTGGTATTGTGATGACCATCATTTTCTTCTTTCCTTTTCTGTATTTCTCAACTTTTCCAGAGTGGATATATATATCCCGTTTATAATCAGAAACATTTTTTAAAGTCAGAGGAAATCTGAATCCAAGTTTAAGTGACTTTCTGAAAGATTCTCCTCAGGTTTAATAGAAAAAGCTATCAGGGTAGCCCTTTTTAACCTACCTGGGACTAAGAAAGTATCCAAATATGGGATACAGTCGTCTCGGGGTCCAAGCTACTACCCCAACCACCTTCTCTCCAATCTAATAAGTCTAACAATCCATCTAAATGTTAGTGTATTCTGAATTAAAATTACTTTCATTTGGTAGTCCTCTATTCCTACTTAAGAAAAAAGTATATTATTTTACATCCACCCATACATCATTGTATACTTTTAATATTTTATCCTGTCTTTTCTGTATTTCCTTTACAGCTCTTTGAAATATCTCCAGATTTTAAAAGTATTCTCATGCAAGTGTGTTTAATCCTTTCTTAAGTGATTTAGGGATATTGTATCATTTCTGTTGATATTTACTTGCATTGCATGGAGGAGAGAGATCAGTGAGAACTTGTACTTTAGGTGATGCCTCAGAACTTATTTTTCTTTTGCAGGATTGGTCAGGTTGTTTGATTTGGTCTTGCTTATAAAACGATGGTCTTTTGTCCCTGCCTCTTGTTCCTGATCTTGAAAGAATTTAGTTATCTTTCAGGGGATCTGCACTTACTCATCGCACCAGGCATTTCAGGTGCCTACTCTTGTAGGCGGGTCCAGCTTCATCCTCCCTACTACTAAATGTTGCCTCTGGATCATTTTACGTGTTAAACTGTTTCTTCCTTTGGCAAAGCACAGTCTGTTTGGCGAACCACACTGTGAAGAAGAGCACTGCACCTTTGTATGGGAAGTTAAAAAAGAAGAGTGGATGTACTCCCCATCTGAGAGAACCTTGAATCATGGGGCCAGGAAAAAACGGTTTAAAAATTATTCAATATAAGAAGGAAATAAGTAATGATTATATAGAGAAAATAGCAGGGGGTTGTTTAAGCATTTAACTTGACCAAATATATCTGGGGTTAGTTAGAGAACATCATTAGTCACCTTGGTACAAACTACTGTATAAAATTTTTAAAAATTAGTAAAATAATGATGCTGAATGGTCTCACTTTACCATGTTCCTTTTTTTCCTCCATCATATTTTATATGCATTCTTCCTTTGTTTTGAATTGCTTTTCCCATCACAGAATTTCTTTTTCCCCACATTTTTAGGACCTGCTGGAGCAGAACTATATTTGTCCCGGTTTTCCCCCCATGTCTAATAAAATATCCTAATTATGCTATATTTCACAGTATATTCATCAGTTACACTTTCACTGTTCCCGCAAAGCCAAGCAAATATATGGCTATTTGAAGACACTGTTTTAATTACTGGAAAATTAGCTGGTAAGTACACCACTTCTTACTTAGCTAGTAAGTAAAGAGACTATATTGTGACTATATTGTATAACTGTGCTTCTTCACCAGTGGATCAGTGTTGATTATAAGGTGGGAAAAATCTAAATTGATCAGGGATGATTAGTACTGACTATAAGTTGATCTGAACTGATTCTTATTTCACTACCAAACTATAGCATTTTTTTGTGTGTGTGTAGTGGGAATCATTCTCTCTTTTACCATTTTAGCCACCCCCAGTAGAACATCTGACTTGCAGAAATACTGGAAAGAGTCCCTGAACTGCTTTCCAAATCACATCTCTCACTGGGCTTTAGTGGTTGGTGAAATTGGGAAAAGGACTCAGACCTTTGGGGCTTTCTAGTTTGCAGGTCACCTTCATTCCTGCCTCTGACATTAATCTTGCTGCCTGTGTGGGAAGGGTCTGAGGCTGGGGAGTTAACTATCTGCTTGGCAGACATGATTTGCCCCACTCACATATCCCAAGGGCAAGAATACAGGAAGCGTGATTTGGGGTCTGATTCAAGCTGTGTCCTCCAGCTCTGCTTTACCAACCACGAAGATGATAGTTTTATCCTTACCTCACCTCCTCACCCCCTTAACTAGTCCCAGCATTTTGTGACTCTTACTGCATATTATGTAAAACCTCTATAAGTGACAATAATTGGCTTTTTTGTTTCTTTTGGGAAATTAATGTTGAGAACTAAAGCATAATAAGAATGACTGGTAAAGGCAGAAAACCTCAAAGTCCAATACAAGAGTCAAGGTAAAAAGAACTGTTTTTGAAGTTCTCTTCATCTTCAGAAGCTATCTTATTTAGTCCTAATGTATTAAAAAAAAGAAAGCCTAACACTATCATTTGGAAAAAATTAACTAGGGCTTGATTAATCTTAGAGTAATTTACTGAGCAAGGCAGTAGAATCTCTTACTCTTGCACTGAGTTTGCCGGTGCATGGCAGGATGGGTGGATGTAGCTCTGCGTATGAAGGGTGGAAAGTAAATAGAAACTACATGTTTGCAGAGAGAGGCCACATTTTATGCTGCTGGGGCCTTAGTGAAATCAGGTTCTCCACAGTCCTGCTTCATTTGTTTGCTCTGGTTTTCTCTTGACACATCCTACTCCTTACTGGATTCTTCAAATTCCATTACAAATTGTAATTTCTGCTGGGTTGTATGAAAAGGATCGGCGTGAGCATATTCATGTACCACTCCTTTGCCACTGTACCAAGCAGTGGTGAGCTCTCGTCTGTCTGGGTGGCACTGCCCATGCCACGTGCCCATCTCTGTGAGAACACTGTGAGCCCTCTGGAATTCCTTTTACTGCCTCATTTCCCTAAGAGTTGACCTATTGGTGAGGCCAACCGAGAAAGGATGGATGTTTCTGATGATGTTAAATCTTTCCTTAGAAAGTACACATCCTCACTTCTTAACTTCCAAAAAACGTTTATATTTTTCCTTCTAAGATTTTATCAGGAAGTTGTTCATTTTGTATAGTGAAAAATGTGTTAGGCCTGTGTGTAAATATATTTGTAGTAAAAGGAGCAGGAAAAATTGGAAACCAGGAATGTGTAAAACCTTAGAGAAGTTCAGTTAGACATTTTCTTTAGTGTACATGTTTTCAGTTGTAAAGAAGTTTGGATTTTCATCATAATTAAGCCACACATTTTAAAAGAGTAAGTAAGTTGTAGATAGTACCTGTAAGGGATCAAAAGGTATTACATTGTACCCTCAAAGCAATTTAACAAGGATAATATAGATGTGTTGTTTTTCTTTATATCCCTTAACTGTTTATTTTCCAGGTACCATTTTTCTAGCTTCATACATAAATGATAAATAAAACAATGTAAGATAATTCTCAGTCAGTGTATAGTTTATTTTTTATTGTCATGTAACTCTTTAAAAACAGATACTTTTTTCATCCTAAGAATTTAACTGATTGTTTCTGATAATTTTTAGTTTTAATGATATGAGTTGACCCTTGAATTGTTAAAGATCTGCTGATTACAGAAAAAAATCAATATTGTCCCTGGGTTCTCCATAAATTAGAGGATAGTCAATTCAAAGTTATTTACATGAGATAATATTTATAAATTGAATGTCTGGCATTTGAAAAACTTCTAATGCATGTTTAATTGCCTGATGCAGAAACCTACCCACTTAAGTATATGGTTTATCATCAAAGATACTTTCTGTTGCAAATTGCTGAAAACCCAACCCAAAACTAGCTTAAGCCCAAAGGAAGCACTTATTTATTGCTCAAATGATTGATAAGTGTAGGAATGGGACCAACTTTAGACATGGCTTGATCAGGGCTTCAGTTGAAATAATTGAGAACTAGTTTTACTCTTTCCATTTCTCAACTCTCCAGTCCTTAAATATTGTCTCATTTTCAAACAAGCTTTCATTTTTGGTCACAAGATGGCTTTTGCAACTCCCAGACATATATCTGCTCACATAAAATCTAGTGGGGAATAGCAGGTCTTTTCCCCTAGAAGTCCAAGCAAAACTCACATTGCATCTTATTAACTGTGGTTGTCACAAGTCCTATAGTTCAGCAAATCATTGTGGCCAACAGGATAATGAGATGCTTTTGATTGGTTTCAGCCCATTCTGGCATGCACCATTACCTCTACTCTTGTTACAGAAATGAAACCCCAAGTGAACCACATGGGTCAATGTGTGGTTCCCTAGAGTGAAACTCAAAGGGTGAAGAAATTCTGGGCAGGCGAATCAAGCACTCTCTAGGCTAAAGGTGCCTTGTATGATCTAAAGAAAGGTGCATTTCTTATTTATTCAGATCTGAATATAAAATAATAATTATAATTAGGAGATGTCAGTAATGTTTTAGAAATAACTGGTTCACTTAGAGTAAAATGTCCTGACCAATAGTGCTCTGCTTAATATGCATTTGTTTTGTCTGTTTGCTAATGAGGTTTCCTTTTTCCAGATGCTAAATCTCAACCAAGTGTTCAGTTTTCAAAAGCCTTAATTAGACTACCCAACAGCCATCACATTAGCAACGTTACAGGCTACCTTACAGTCCTACAACAGTTTTTGAAAGTGGATAATTTTCTGTACACGACTGGAATTACTCTCAATAAGTCAGGTATTTTCTAATTTTTTATAATCTAATCTATTTATAAAAACAGTACATAAATCTCTCATCAAGTACTATTTATTTAGATGTTTGAAATTCATTTAAGCTTTGGAGGAGACATGTCACTTTTGAAACATAAATATAGTTATTAAAGTGTTTATAGGCAGTCCCTTTGATCCAATGAAAGAAAGATTATACCAGTCTTCTGCATACATTATTTCAAATTAATGGAGAGTTTAATTTACAGGATATTTTTATCCAAAGGAGGTAAACAAGTTATGAAAATAGTAATGATTATTGTATAATTTTGCAAATTAAAAAATACATTTGAAAGTGGAAATTTGATTAAGAAGTTTACACATATATTATAATTTGACCTATTCATTCTTATCAAATTGATCAGAAGTGTCAATAATTGTTAGATATAAAAAAGTTTATAGATTAGAGTAAGCAACTGGAAATTTTTCTTTTGAAATATATTTGATATCCTCTGAGTAAAACGGTAATATTGAAAAGTATTTTTTATATTCAGCAGCACTAGTACGCTTACATAAGGCTGTCATGACCTACGTTACGAAGATGATGGAATCTTACACTTTATTTAACAATTAACTTATGAATGACACCTATTAAAAACTGTATCTTCCCTCTGTACATCCACACTTGTTCTACCATTTCTACCAGTTGTTGCAATTAACAAACTCCACTGTTTTTATTTTTATTTTTTTATTATTATTTTTTCACTTTGAGTTGCAGTGTATTTTGCTAAAACTTTAAAAACTTTACAAGGTTTGTTTTTTTTCTAACATCTTTATTGGAGTATAATTGCTTCACAATGGTTTGCTAGTTTCTGCTGCACAACAAAGTGAATCAGCTATACGTATACATATATCCCCATATCCCCTCCCTCTTATGTCTCCCTCCCACCCCTCTAGGTGGACACAAAGCACTGAGCTGATCTCCCTGTGCTATGCAGCTGCTTCCCACTAGCTATCTATTTTACATTTGGTAGTGTATATATGTCCATGCCACTCTCTCACTTTGCCCTTCCCCCCTCCATGTCCTCAAGTCCATTCTTTATGTCTGCATCTTTATTCCTGTCCTGCCCCTCGGTTCTTCAGAACCTTTTTTTTTTTTTTTTTTTTAGATTCCACATATATGTGTTAGCATACGGTATTTGTTTTACTTTTTCTGACTTACTTCACTCTGTATGACAGTCTCTAGGTCCATCCACCTCACTACAAATAACTCAGTTTCATTCCTTTTTATGGCTGAGTAATATTCCATTGTATATATGGGCCACATCTTCTTTATCCATTCATCTGTCAATGAACACTTAGGTTGCTTCCATGTCCTGGTTATTGTAAATAGTGATGCAATGAACATTGTGGTACATGACTCTTTTTGAATTATGGTTTTCTCAGGGTATATGCCCAGTAGTGGGATTGCTGAGTCGTATGGTAGTTCTATTTTTAGCTTTTTAAGGAACCTCCATACTGTTTTCCATAGTGGCTGTATCAATTTACATTCCAACCAACAGTGCAAAAGGGTTACTTTTTCTCCACACCCTCTCCAGCATTTATCATTTGTAGATTTTTTGATGATGGGCATTCTGACTGGTGTGAGCTGAAACTTAATTGTAGTTTTGATTTGCATTTCTCTCATGATTAGTGATGTTGAGCATCCTTTCATGTATTTGTTGGCAATCTGTATGTCTTTTGTGGAGAAATGTCTATTTAGGTCTTCTGCCCATTTTTTGATTGGGTTTGTTGTTTTTTTTGATATTGAGCTGCATGGGCTGCTTGTAAATTTTGGGGATTAATCCTTTGTCATTTGCTCCATTTGCAAATATTTTCTCCCATTCTGAGGGTTGTCTTTTCTTCTTGTTTATGGTTTCCTTTCCTGTGCAAAAGCTTTTAAGTTTTATTAGGTCCCATTTGTTTATATTTGTTTTTATTTCCATTTCTGTAGAAGGTGGGTCAAAAAGGATCTTGCTGTGATGTACGTCATAGAGTGTTCTGCCTATGTTTTCCTCTAAGAGTTTTATAGTGTCTGGCCTTACATTTAGGTCTTTAATCCATTTTGAGTTTATTTTTGTGTATGGTGTTAGGGAGTGTTCTAATTTCATTCTTTTACATGTACCTGTCCAGTTTTCCCAGCACCACCTATTGAAGAGGCTGTCTTTTCTCCATTGTATATTCTTGCCTCCTTTATCAGAGATAAGGTGACCATATGTGCGTGGGTTTATCTCTGGGCTTTCTAGCCTGTTCCATTGATCTATATTTCTGTTTTTGTGCCAGTACCATACTGTCCTGATTACTGTAGCTGTGTAGTATAGTCTGAAGTCAGGGAGCCTGAATCCTCCAGCTCCGATACTCTTTCTCAAGATTGCTTTGGCTGTTCGGGGTCTTTTGTGTTTCCATACAAATTGTGAAATTTTTTGTTCTAGTTGTGTGAAAAATGCCATTGGTAGTTTGATAGGGATTGCATTGAATCTGTAGACTGCTTTGGGTAATATAGTCATTTTCACAATGTTGACTCTTTCAATCCAAGAACATGGTATATCTCTCCATCTGTTGGTATCATCTTTAATTTCTTTCATGAGTGTCTTATAGTTTTCTGCATACAGGTCTTTTGTCTACTTAGGCAGGTTTATTCCTAGGTATTTTATTCTTTTTGTTGCAGTGGTAAATGGGAGTGTTTCCTTAATTTCTCTTTCAGATTTTTCATCATTAGTGTATAGGAATGCAAGAGATTTCTGTGCATTAATTTTGTATCCTGCTACTTTACCAAATTCATTGATTAGCTCTAGTAGTTTTCTGGTAGCATCTTTAGGATTCTCTATGTATAGTATCATGTCATCTGCAAACAGTGACAGTTTTACTTCTTCCTTTCCGATTTGTATTCCTTTCATTTCTTTTTCTTCTCTGATTGCTGTGGCTAAAACTTCCAGAACTATGTTGAATAATAGTGGTGAGAGTGGGCAACCTTGTCTTGTTCCTGATCTTAGTGGAAATGGTTTCAGTTTTTCACCATTGAGACCGATGTTGGCTGTGGGTTTGTCATATATGGCCTTTATTATGTTGAGGTAAGTTCCCTCTGTGCCTACTCTCTGGAGGATTTTTATCATAAATGTGTGTTGAATTTTGTTGAAAGCTTTCTCTGCATCTATTGAGATGATCATATGGTTTTTCTCCTTCAGTTTGTTAATATGGTTTATCACATTGATTGATTTGCATATATTGAAGAATCCTTGCATTCCTGGGATAAACCCCACTTGATCGTAGTGTATGATCCTTTTAATGTGCTGTTGGATTCTGTTTGCTAGTGTTTTGTAGAGGATTTTTGCATCTATGTTTATCAGTGATATTGGCCTGTAGTTTTCTTTTTTTGTGACATCTTTGTCTGGTTTTGGTATCAGGGTGATGGTGGCCTCGTAGAATGAGTTTGGGAGTGTTCCTCCCTCTGCTATATATTGGAAGAGTTTGAGAAGGACGGGTGTTAACTCTTCTATAATCTTTGATAGAATTCGCGTGTGAAGCCATCTGGTCCTGGACTTTTGTTTGTTGGAAGATTTTTAATCACAGTTTCAATTTCAGTGCTTGTGATTGGTCTGTTTATATTTTCTATTTCTTCCTGGTTCAGTCTCAGAAGGTTGTACTTTTCTAAGAATTTGTCCATTTCTTCCAGGTTGTCCATTTTATTGGCATATAATTAGTTGCGTGCATTAATCTCTCATGATCCTTTGTATTTCTGCAGTGTCAGTTGTTACTTCTCCTTTTCATTTCTAATTCTGTTGATTTGAGTCTTTTCCCTTTTTTCCTTGATGAGTCTGGCTAATGGTTTATCAATTTTGTTTATCTTCTCAAAGAACCAGCTTTTAGTTTTATTGATCTTTGCTATTGTTTCCTTCATTTCTTTTTCATTTATTTCTGATCTGATCCTTATGATTTCTTTCCTTCTGCTAACTCTGGGTTTTTTTTGTTCTTCTTTCTCTAATTGCTTTAGGTGTAAGGTTAGGTTGTTTATTTGAGATTTTTCTTGTTTCTTGAGGTAGGATTGTATTGCTATAAACTTTCCTCTTAGAACTGCTTTTGCTGCATCCCATAGGTTTTGGGTTGTCGTGTTTTCATTGTCATTTGTTTCTAGGTATTTTTTGATTTCCTCTTTGATTTCTTCAGTGATCTCTTGGTTATTAAGTAGTGTGTTGTTTAGCCTCCATGTGTTTGTATTTCTTACAGGTTTTTTCTTTAATTGATATGTAGTCTCATAGCGTTGTGGTCAGAAAAGATACTTGATACGATTTCAATTTTCTTAAATTTACCAAGGCTTGATTTGTGACCCAAGATATGATCTATCCTGGAGAATGTTCCATGAGCACTTGAGAAGAAAGTGTATTCTGTTGTTTTTGGATGGAATGTCCTATAAATATCAATTAAGTTTATCTAGTTTAATGTATCATTTAAAGCTTGTGTTTCCTTATTTATTTTCATTCTGGATGATTGGTCTATTGGTGAAAGTGGGGCGTTAAAGTCACCTACTATGATTGTGTTACTGTCGATTTCCCCTTTTATGGCTGTTAGTATTTGCCTTATATATTGAGGTGCTCCTATGCTGGGTGCATAAATATTTACAATTGTTATATCTCCTTCTTGGATTGATCCCTTGATCATTATGTAGTGTCCTTCTTTGTCTCATGTAATAGTCTTTGTTTTAAAGTCGATTTTGTCTGATATGAGAATTGCTACTCCAGCTTTCTTTTGATTTCCATTTGCATGGAATATCTTTTACCATCCCCTCACTTTCAGTGTATGTGTCCCTAGGTCTGAAGTGGGTCTCTTGTAGACAGCATATATACAGGTCTTGTTTTTGTATCCATTCAGCCAGTCTATGTCTTTTGGTTGGAGCATTTAATCCATTTACATTTAAGGTAATTATTGATATGTATGTTCCTATTACCATTTTCTTAAGTGTTTTAGGTTTGTTATTGTAGGTCTTTTCCTTCTCTTGTGTTTCCTCCTAGAGAAGTTCCTTTAGCATTTGTTGTAAAGCTGGTTTGTTGGTGCTGAATCCTCTTAGCTTTCTCTTGTGTGTAAAGGTTTTAATTTGTCCATCGAATCTGAATGAGATCCTTGCTCGGTAGAGTAAATTTGGTTGTAGGTTTTTCCCTTTCATCACTTTAAATATGTCCTGCCACTCCCTTCTGGCTTGCAGAGTTTCTGCTGAAAGATCAGCTGTTAACCTTATGGGGATTCCCTTGTATGTTATTTGTTGTTTTCCCCTTGCTGCTTTTAATATTTTTTCTTTGTATTAATTTTTTGATAGTTTGATTAATATGTCTCTTGGCGCATTTCTCCTTGGATTTATTCTGTATGGGACTCTGTGCTTCCAGGACTTGATTGACTATTTCCTTTCCTATATTAGGGAAGTTTTCAACTGTAATCTCTTCAAATATTTTCTCAGTCCCTTTCTTTTTCTCTTCTTCTTCTGGGGCCCCTATAATTCGAATATTGGTGCATTTAATGTTGTCCCAGAGGTCTGTGAGACTGTCCTCAATTCTTTTCATTCTTTTTTCTTTATTCTGCTCTGCAGTAGTTATTTCCACTATTTTATCTTCCAGGTCACTTATCCATTCCTCTGCTTCAGTTATTCTGCTATTGATTGCTTCTAGAGAATTTTAAATTTCATTTATTGTATTGTTCATCATTGTTTGTTTGCTCTTTAGTTCTTCTAGGTCCCTGTTAAATGTTTCTTGTATTTTCTCCATTCTACTTCCAAGATTTTGGATCATCTTTACTCTGAATTCTTTTTCAAGTAGACTGCCTATTTCCTCATAATTTGTTTGGTCTGGTGGGTTTTTACCTTGCTCCTTCATCTGCTGTGTATTTCTGTGTCTTCTCATTTTGCTTAACTAACTGTGTTTGGGGTCTCCTTTCCACAGGCTGCAGGTTCGTAGTTCCCATTGTTTTTAGTGTCTGCCCCCCATGGGTAAGCTTGGTTCAGTGGGTTGTGTAGGCTTCGTGGCGGAGGGGACTGGTGCCTGTGTTCTGGTGGATGAGGCTGGATCTTGTCTTTCTGGGGGGCAGGACTGTGTCCGATGGTGTGTTTTGGGGTGTCTGTGAACTTATTATGATTTTAGGTGGCATCTCTGCTAATGGGTGGGGTTGTGTTCCTGTCTGGCTAGTTGTTTGGCATGGGGAATCCAGCACTGGAGCTTGCTGGTCGTTGAGTGGAGCTGGGTCTTAGCATTAAGACGGAGATCTCTGGGAGAGCGCTTGCCGATTGATATGTGGGGCCGGGCTGGGAGGTCTCTGGTGGACCAATGTCCTGAGCTCGGCTCTCCCACCTCAGAGGCTCAGGCCTGACACCCGGCCAGAGCACCAAGACCCTGTCAGCCACACGGCCAGGTACATGGGCAGTTTCTTGCCTTTTGGGAAGTCTGAGGTCTTCTGCCAGCGTTCAGTAGGTGTTCTGTAGGAGTTGTTCCACATGTAGATGTATTTTTGATGTATTTGTGGGGAGGAAGGTGATCTCCACGTCGTAACTCCTCTGCCATCTTGAATGTCCCCTGGCAATTATTTTTTTTAAACTTCTATTTATTCCACTGTTTTTAAAATCAGCTCAGATAATATGTAATTTTTATGGTTTCCCTTGAGTCACATTTTTGGTCCATGTCGTTTGGGGAGTAGTCAGAAATTAGAGTAATAAACATATAGATGTTATGGTTAGATAGGCTTTTTTTTTTTTTTTTTTCTAACCTGCTGTAGCTGATGCTATTGATGCCCCAGCCAGATGACCCTGTCTTCTGTTACAAGCCTATGTTTCCTACTGCACAAATCTCTGCTTAAGGGCATTCCCTGGTCCAGGATGCAGACTTGGCCCTCACAAGGGGCAAGGTCTCAACCAATGACAGACAAAGAGCACATAACGCATACACACCTGCTCATTAACACATCCTGTGTTGGCTTCCTTCTTCTGTGTTACTCCTCCATTCCCTCAGTGGTGGGTGCTTCCTCCATATTGTTATTTCAGGGTTTGCTTCTTGAGGAAGCCAATCTAAGATACCTGCCAAAGTTTTCCAGTTGTAAGTTATAGGATGCTCAAAATAAAAGCATCACAATAATGGTACCAATATATACACTATTGCAAATGAAGCTCATGTTGCATTGGAGGGTTTTTATGAACAACACTCATTAGATTCCGTGGGAAGGAGTCATAATGTGCTCTGCCCTTCAGCATTCTTCTACTACCTGCTTTTGAGATTATTCATTAAACATTTCAATTGTCCTGAGAATGCTGCTAACATTTTCAAAGTTCTAGAGCTGTGCTGACAAATGGGGATGTTCTGCTCTGCCTAGTCTGGTAGCTGCTAAGCCACATGTGGCTGTTGAGCTCTTGACACATAACCAGTGCACTGAGAAACTATATTGCTCATTTCATTTAAATTTAAATTGCTGCATGCTGCTTCTGGCTACTCTACTGGATTGTACAGTTCTAGAGTTCTACAAGTATGAAAATTCTTTGTGAAAGTTTCCTCCTCATTGCCTTTCAGACTCTTTTTTCCTTCTTCTTTGAGTTGGCCTTATCCCAAATGGTGGGATGCTGATTTCATCAGTTTCAGCTGCATTCACTATGTGAAGCCACCGACTGTATAGAACTGAGGGGTGGAGTTAAGAAAGCCAGCTAGCTTTATAAATAGTTTGATATAAGAGATTATAATTACTTACAGATTACATAGTACTTTTTACAGTACATTACTGACCAGTGCAACTAGTCTACAGAATATATGTATGGCATTACTTTGCTTACCTTATGGTTAGAGTTTCAGGAAGTTTACAAAGGTTAATTCTCTTATATTTAACAGAAAATTTCCAATAAGCCAGTGGTTGCCCTGTCTGATAACTGAAGATATATACCAGATTCGGTGGCAGCGATAATAAGGATTCCTTTCCATGGCCTCCAAGGCCCTATGCTATTTCCACCTCTCTCTGACCTCCAGTCTTCTTTCTTTCCTACACGTGCCAAGATCACTTCTGATTTGGGAGCTTTGCACTGGTTTCTTATGCCTGAAAAGCTCTTCTCTGAGGTCTCTGCATGGATGGCACCTTCTCATTTGGCCACTGCTCAAATGTCTCCTCCTCAGAGAGGCAGCCTTCCTGTTGTTTTGTAGGTTTTTAAAAACACTGAATTAGATTCCAGTGACCTTAAATCAGAGGACTCAGAGAGAATTCGATCTTTAGGCTCATACTGATTTGTCAATATTACATAAGTATAGCATTTATTTATGATATATTTTATAGTTTAAAAATCCTTAAATAGAATCCAGTATCTATTTGATATTAAAATGGATAACCCTGGGTGAAATAGAGGAACTAGATATTTTAGGCCCATATTAGTCTGTTGTTAATACACAACTACAGTTTGTGTTTTACATATGATTTTAATGAACTGTCTTCTGTTTTTAGGTTTTGAAGGCAATGAACTGACTCCTCTTGCTGCAATATGTGTGAAAATATATTCTGGAGGAAAAGAATTAAAGGTGGATGGCTCTATTCAAATTTCTCTCCCACTTCTACGTACAAAAGATATAAGTGCAGGGGATAACATACCTGCCTGGACATTTGATATGAATACAGGTATGTGAGCTAGGTGAAAAGGTTCTGAATATTTGAATATTTTACAAATATGTTTCTATATTTTTATTAAAAATTTTCAGCTTTATTAAGGTATAATTGACAAATAAAATTTCTATATTTTATATACAATATTAAATTTTAATATACCTTATTTAAAACATTAAAATATTTATATTTGAGTGTTTTATCTTTAGTAGAGTACTAAGTCAGTAATATTATAATTTTAAGCACTTTGTTAATGACCAAAAGTGGCCCTACTTTGATTAATATAATACAATTGCGGGGAAAAGGGTATCACTATTACATTTTAAGATAGCATTACTTACTCACATTACCATGTTTTTATATTTTGAGCAGAAATAAAATTTTTAAAATTATTTCTGCTCTTATGGGTTTGTTCTTGTTTTGATAGGCATTATGAAGTTATATCTAAAAGCTTGGCTAAAGCAATTGATAAATGTATGCTAATTTCATGAAAATAAATAACACTGTGTTTTAGATGTATGTGTGTATATATATGTATGTGTATTATATATAGAGAGAGAGAGGGTAGAAAGAGAGATTATTTTCCAAAAAAAAATCTTTCGTACCAATTTTGTTTCCTGAGTTTAGCCTCCTAAATAACAGTTGGATGCACTTTTTCCCCCTTCTGCTTCTCTTGGTTTTCTTGTGTTTCCATGTAAATAAGGTGGAAATCTTTACCAAAAAACAAAAACAAGAAAAGATGGTCAGTCCAAAACTGGGTCCAGGGGTAGAACTGTCTTGGGTTAAGTCATGATACACAGCCTAGACAGTTTTGCAGGGCTTAATTTCTCTCTCATCTGTTTCCTGTGTTAATAACTTTCTGGAATAGGATTTCCCTTCTGAGTGTCAAGAAGGCTGTAGGTGCTCTCACTTTATACTACCCAGGTTAAAGTCCAACGGAAAGAGAAATTCTTTTCCTAGTAGCTATTACATAAGCCCTTGGATTCATTGCATTTGTAGAATGGTGTTTGCATGCCCATCTTGGAACCAATCTGTGTGGCCTGCAAATAGATTGCATAAATTTATTTAGGCTTAAGTCTTGTGTTGGAACTGGGATTGGAGCCCTAAACTAATCATGTGGACTGAGAATAGGGAGCAGTAGATCCTCAAAGGAGATTGGAATGAGGTTTCACTGTAACTGGAAGGGTAGGTAGTGAGGCACAAACACACACATGTTCACTATAGAAGATAAAAACATGGATATATTATTGTTTAAGAAAGACTGGAAACTATATAAATAACAATGGTAGTTGTAAGGGACAAACTCTTCTTCTCTCAACTCTATTCTACACTCAAAACTTCACTTCTGGTCACCAAATGTGAGGGTGTTTTTCCTGTGCCAAGCAGGACTCTTAACACGAGCTAAGTGTCCTAAAATTTCATTCAATTTAGACACTCTCTACCTGGAGTTAGTGTCAGATCCTACAGGTTAAGGGCTCGGTCCTACAGCCCCCAACTCAAGAGGCCAGTTGCAAGTCCAGCTTGTCACCCATGCTTCTGACCAGCTGGCTATAAATTGGAGGTTCCCATGACCCTCTCCTCGAGTTTGACAACTTGCTAGAACAGCTCACAGGAAGACAGACGTTTACTAACTAGATTATCAGTTTGTTATAGAAGGGTACAACTTGGTAATAGCCAGATGGAGGAGACGCATAGGGCAAGGTATGGGAGAAAGGGCCTGGAGCTTCAGTGCTCTCTCCTCTGGGTGCTTCACCCTCCCAGCACCTCCACGTGTTCACCAACTCTGCTCTCTAAACCCTGGAGTTCAGGGATTTTTATGGAGGCCTTATTATGTAGGCATGCCTGATTAAATCATTGAACACTGGTGATTGAGTTCGAGCTCCAGCCCCTCTTCCTTCTCTACAGGGGTGCGTGGGGCTGGGGATGAAAGGTCCAACCCTCTGATCACGTGTTTGGCTCCTCTGGCAACCAGGCTCCTATCCACAGGGACTTTCCAAAATTCACCTCATTAACATAAACTCAGGTGTCATTGAAAGCAGCTTGTTATGAACAACAAAAGACACTCTCCACCTTTTTCGACCTTATCACATAGGAAATTCCGAGGTTTTAGGAGCACTGTGCCAGGACTGGGGATTAAGACCACATATATATTTCTTATTATAAATCACAATGTCACAGTGGTATACTACTGTTAAACACTGGATTAAGAGCTCTAAGACCTGGATTCTGGTCTTAAACACTGGATTAAGAGCTCTAAGACCTGGATTCTGGTCCATTTACCAGCAGTGTGATTTTGAACAAATCACTTAATTTATTCTGGCCTCAATTTCCTAATTTGTTGAATGAGAGAATTGTTTTAAGACACTTTAAAGAAGAATATCTGCTTTGAGTTCTGCTTTCTGATTGTTTCTCCTGAAAAAGGCCTTTGTCTCTAATGTACCTTCCAGTGGCAGAATTTTTGAATTGATTTGTCACATATGTAATGCTTAGTTTTAATGTGACTATTTAAAAAGCAGTAGGTTGACTTATTCTGATAATTTCAAGTTTGTCTACCTTATTAAAAACAGTTTTACATGTTATAGATATACATCATTACAAGGAATCAATAAACCAAATACAACTATACACCAAACTTATAAATAGCTTTGTTATGCTGGACTTCATAAAAGATACTGGCTTTACTGAATGCTTTTTTCTGTGGATAACATTTAATTGAATCCGAATAGCATTTTTTAAAAAGTTTTTAAAAATTGAGTTCTAAAAGAGCTATGCCAGCAGTACTAGAACAAAACAGTATTTAATAAATAATAAGGCCATAAAATATAGACTATAAGTGTTTAATCAGAATCCCAGAATAGGTAACAACCACCTGTTGATAAATTTGGATTTAATTACTCACATTTTTATTAAGACATATCTCAATATGCACAATGTAGACATTATTTGGAGTCATGATTTCCCTAAATAGATCTATATCCTTAGTTTATTAGTATTGATTTTATTTCCTTTAGTCATAACAAATCATTCTATTTAATATAATATGTACTGTATTATGATGTAATATATATATTATCCCATGATAATATATTGCCACAGTTTTCATAATCTTTGAAAAAGTCCTGCAAAGTATTCTATACATGACTATCAGCAAACTCCTATCAGCATTAAAGATATATAAACTAATCGATTAGTATTTTTTACTTGCCTTCCTTTTTAGGCACTTGGATAAATCATGGCCGGGGAATGGTCAAGGAATATAACAATCATTTAATTTGGACATACGAGGCACCTCATTTGGGCTACTGGATAGCAGCTCCACTTCCAGGAACTAGAGGTATGGTAAAAATGAAACAAAGAGTAAATTTTAAAAAGTCCAAATAGTCATGCTGAAATTGATATTAGGAGATTCCCATTTTATTCTAAGCATTGCCACTTACTGTATGACACTGGAAAAAGCTGTTAGTCTCTTGCTCTGAGCTTTATTTTATTTTTTCCATGTGTATCAGGAAAGATTAAATTCTATGAACTCTAAGGTCCTTCATAGCTGTAATATCTGATGAATCTGAAGTATGAAGTGTATTCAAATCAAGAATTTCCTTAGTTTACTTTTTATGAATAAATTCTACCCAGATCAGTTAGAGTTTTTAGTTGCAAAAAATAGGAATAGATTTTAGATAATTAAAAAAATGTGTTAGGATATAGGGAGTTTGCAGGATCCTAGGGAAAGCTGAAGAAGCAGATCGTAAAAGGCAGGAATCCTAGAGGGCCCAGTTAGCAGACCTACTTGACTGTCTTTGGAAGACTGCTGCTTCATAACAGCTGATACTAACCCTTTGCAGTCCTTTCCTCACACTGTTCCTGATCTTTCTAGGGATGTGGAATTTAGATGGGCCCAGACTTAGGTCGTGAGCATTCTCCTTGGTGGGGCTGTGGTGGGGAGGAGGAGGAGCTGTTGAATAATAGTGTCCCCAGACTGTTTCCGAGATAAGACAAGCGATAGCTCAAATGGAGATTGGCCTGACATATGAACGGAAGGTGGACGAAAACCAAGAGCTGTCTGCTAGGAATGGCCTATTCATATTCTAGGAGAAATAGGTATTTCATTTTTCCTAGATTTAACATGGTATCAAATTATCTATTTACTTTGTACTTAAACACAACTCAAGATGTAGGATTTCTATCTCAAAATACTCAAACATTGCATGTTTCATCCATTAAGTCATCTTAAAAAAAGAAATACTCTAACCTACTGTAGTGTAGACTGGTTGCATCATGGACCTACCACCTTCTAGGGTATCTGGTGTTCGCTGGTATAAGTTCTTGGCTTTCCCTGCTGCCAGCTCTGCTAAGTCAACTTTCCAGCAGTCAGCATCTTGTTGCTCTTGTCTCTTATCTCAGTCTGCTTTCACCTATGGGTTTTTGTCTATTTATAAAAACAAAACATCATCAAAAAATCTACAAACAAGAAATGCTGAGAGGGTGTGGAGAAAAGGGAACACTCTTGCACTGTTAGTTGGGATGTAAATTGAGACAGCCACTATGGAGAACAGTATGCAGGTTCCTTAAAAAACTAAACATAGAACTACCATATGACCCAGCAATCCCACTACTGGGCATATACCCAGAGAAAACCATAATTCAAAAAGAGTCATGTACCAAAATGTTCATTGCAGCTCTATTTACAATAGCCAGGACATGGAAGCAACCTAAGTGTCCATCAACAGATGAATGGATAAAGAAGATGTGGCACATATACAGTGGAATATTACTCAGCCATAAAAAGAAATGAAATTGAGTTATTTGTAGTGAGGTGGATGGACCTAGAGTCTGTCATACAGAGTGAAGTAAGTCAGAAAGAGAAAAACGAATACCGTATGCTAACACATATATATGGAATCTAAAGAAAAAAAAAAAAAAGGTTCTGAAGAACCGAGGGGCAGGACAGGAATAAAGACGCAGACATAAAGAATGGACTTGAGGACACAGGGAGGGGGAAGGGTAAACTGGGAGGAAGTGAGAGAGTGGCATGGACATATATACACTACCAAATGTAAAATAGATAGCTAGTGGGAAGCAGCTGCATAGCACAGGGAGATCAGCTCAGTGCTTTGTGACCACCTAGAGGGGTGGGATAGGGAGGGTGGGAGGGAGACGCAAGAGGGAGGGGATATGGGGATATATGTATGCATATGGCTGATTCACTTTGTTATACAGCAGAAACTAACACAGCGTTGTAAAGCAAGTGTACTCCAATCAAGATGAAAAAAATAAAACAACAAATATAAAAAAAGCAAAACAAAGCTTTCAGTGTCATTTTAGTAAAGTTTAGGAAAGTGTGAAAGCTGAATGCATATGTCACTCCTTCATCTTTAATCATGTGTCAGAGATAATTCTTTTGGTTTATCTAGTGTCTTGGTTCCCAGCTGAAAGGCAGCTGCAACCTGGCTCTTTCATGCTGTTCAGGAATAGTCCCAGTGCACACCCTGATCCAGGATGTGGATGACATTTTACATACATTTCTCTGTAGCAATTTATCTGCTAACTTTGTTATGGCTGCCTATTAATAATTTGAAGGCTTTGAGTTTTTTCTGCAATTTTAAAAATAGTTTGATATTTTCATTTTATATTTGACAACCTTTGAATTTTAAACCATGCAAGGTAACAAGACTTTTTTTCAATGAAGCTAAAATTTAGTATTTCAATAGAAGAAATATGAGCTATTAATATTAGCCATTAGGATCAAGAGGATGTTCTGTTTTTGTTTGAACTTAGTGCTTATGAGATTTATTCAGAAACCAGAGGGCGATTACTTTTGTTTTTCATGGTGCAAAATATCATGCAGTCTTGCCAGCTGTCTGACCATATCCCATTCTAGATTTGCAACTATAAAATGATGAAAAAGATGAAAAAGAACAATTAATATTTAATACTTCAACTAAATCCAAGTTATTTCATTTCTAATAAAAATGACCTAAGGGGCACTTGAGTTTTATAGAGAAGTGTGCTTTCCACTGAAAATATACCTGAAGCAACCAATTTATACAAGATGATTATGAATTATAAAAGCTGAAATAATTTTCTAAAATAGATGGAAGTTTTGTTTTAGCGTATATGTCAGGAACGATTTTGTGTGAATCAGAGTACTAACGTAGAAGTGTGGGGTTCCCGTTCAGTTTGAATTAGATACCTTCTAGTGATGGTTTTGAAAAATCCATACGAGAAATATGGATAACTTGATAACTTGACTGTAGTTCTGGCTTTGACAGTAATTAACAGGGTGAGCTTGAAATAGGTACTTACCCATCTGAGTATTAGTTTTCTTTTTTCTAAATTGTGGGAGTTGGATATGAGGATCACTAATGTCCCTAAACATTTTAGGATGCAAGTGTTACCGTAAACTCAAAATTGGTCCTATGATGGGCTAGTTAGTCTCTGGTGTGCTAGAGCTACTTTAGTTATAATTTGGTTAATAATATACTAAATCTGTTTTTAAAGTAAATCTTAATATTTTTTCAAGGAATTCTAGAAATCTGTTTAAGTGCAAGAAATTAAAATCAATTGGTTTTTCACAGATTGCTATAGGTAAGTAGGTGGCTGAGTATAGAATTTATTAAACAAGTACCATTACTTTTTTTAAATATGCATTTTCAAGTATATTTGAATGAAAATATATTGTAATTTTCTACCTTTCTAACCCCTTTTGGGCATGCGCATATACACCCAGGTGCGCCCACACACACATGCAGATGTATGCTTTTTTGCTATTGTCATACATATAAGATTTGGGCCAAATGCAACAATGTCAGCCTCTTAATTCCAAAAGTGAGTTCTGTTGGAATTCTGTGGAGTGAAAATTGTTAGCATTACTCTATTGTGGAAATATATATTCAATATTCTTTTGGAGAAGAAGTTGAATTTCACCAAGTTAATAGCCGAACTTTACTCTGTTGCAGCTCTGGATCCTGAACAAGAATCTGTAGGTAGAATTGTTACTCTTATCTCTTTTTTGTTTGAAGAAATTTCATATTGTGCGATGCTGTGCTTGGTTGCCTATTCAATATGATAAACATTTTATTATCAGTTACCATATAGGAAAGTGTGGTCAGTACTGAAGTGCCTGTTCTTCTATAAACTTGACGTTTCATTTAACAACAGTGGTATAATGTAGCTAACACTTACTGAGTGCTTATCATGTGCTAAGCACTGTTCTAAATAGTTACACGTATTGACCCATTTAATCCTCGTAACAACCCACATGGGTGAGGTATGACAGTTATGGACTGAGACACAAGTAAATGAAGCCTGCCCAATACCTCACAGGAAGGAAGGGTGAGGCCAGGATTCCAGTTCAGGCACTCTGGCTCTAAAGTCTGAATGCATAACCACAACACTGCTTCTCCAAATCCTTTAATATTACTATTACTTTAATCAACTTAGATGATGCAAAAGTTAAAGGATCTAAAGGCCTCATGATCCTTAGTCTTTCCAGTGTCCTTGGTGAAGCTGAAAGCTTCACGCTGGACATCTTCTCATGGTCAAGATGACCAGAAAATCGGGCGTCTCATCACCTTGAATACATATTAAAATCCAGTTGATACTGATCAGTAGAGTTGTTTTTAATGCACATTTTTGAGCAAAATTAGGTCTTAGTGACGTTGAAACATTACCTCAAGATAAGTTGCATTTATTTTCATGTGGAATATTCATAGCCTGCACTGATCATCCCGGTGCTTAGTCTGCTTTTACTGCAGTTAAGCTAATTACAACAGCATTGTATATATGTGCTCTCGTGAAGAAGAATAATGGCTCACCTGTGCCGCTGCTGGGCTTAGCTTGCTGGGATCATAGCGTCATCTTGTTCTGGAGTCCAGCCTGCAATTAAAAGTTGCAACTTTTTTTTAATTCTTTTTTTTTAATTCTTCAGGTCCCCCAATTTTTGCATTCTTTTTGGTCCTTTCATCCCTGCTTACTTTGGCAAATTCTATTTGAATTTATCTTTAAAATTTCTTTTTTAATCCAATGCAGCTAATCACAGTCAACACTCACTACATTCTATCTCAGAACCTCTTTGCACAAAGCTCTCGTTAGAAATATTTTCTCCCAGTTTATTCCAGCAAATATTTTGCTACCATGTGGCTTGGGCCACCATTTTTATTGCCTCCTGCAACAGTTTCCTCACTGCCTGGCTTGGAAGCCAGTGTCACACATTTTAGGTTTCGTTATAGCAGCACTTCAGCATCTTGCCGCCACTTTCTGCAATACTCAGCCATCAGTAACAAATAAACCTGTTATCTCAACAGCTAACGATAGCAAACACTTGTTTGTTGCTTTCACTTCATGACTGTTGGGCTTGACTTGGTTCAGTTCAACATTTTTTCTCGTTCCAGAACCTAGGTTGAAGGAATAGCAAAACTTTGGGATATACTATTCACATAATAGAGGGCCTTAGCAAGAGGACAGGCCATTCAGGCAGCCTCATTTAAGACGCTCACATTTCACTGGGCAGAGCAAGTCAACTGATTAAGCCCAAAGGGGGTAGGGAAAGTAATCTCCACCCACAGGGAAGCCTGCCATGGGAGGGGAGCAAATAAATACAACTGTGTATACACATATTTAATCTGCCTTGCCCAGGATAGGACACAGTTGAAAATCTGACCTAAAATAATATATTTTCTCTTTATTTGTTTGTTTTGAACCATTTAGGGTCAGGTATAAATGGAGATTCAAAGGACATAACTGCCTACCACACAGTGTTTCTTTCAGCCATATTAGGAGGAACAATAGTCATTGTCATTGGATTTTTTGCTGTACTTCTTTGTTATTGCAGGTAAGAACAATATTAATGTGTATGAACACAGAAACTATCAGATTATAGTATCATGTCAGTTCTGTGTATTACAATGTTTGTAGAAATCAATGGTTTGATCTTTAAAATATGTAGATTAAAATAAAAATGGATATATTCTTAGAGTAGCATTGCATATATAATAAACATATTATGAGATGATTTTTTAAAATGAAACCTTCTAGATAAGTTTTAAACATTTTTTTGCCTTCTCTTCTACTCTAGGGATAAGTGTGGTACTCCGCAGAAAAGAGAAAGAAATATCACTAAACTTGAGGTCCTCAAGAGAGACCAGACAACTTCAACAACTCACATAAATCACATCAGTTCAGTCAAAGTTGCATTAAAAACCGAGGACAAGTCACAGTTATTCAGTGCCAAAAGCTCCTCGTACAACCCTCAGAAAAAGGAACCATCAAAGGTAGAAGCAGAAGAAAGAGTTTCCATGGTAAAAACTCGGGACAGTTTAAAAATCTACAATGAAGATGTTTCATTTCTGTCAGTCAATCAAAATCATTACTCAAGAAACCCAGCTCAGTCTTTGGAGCCCAATGTAGGGTCCAAACAACCTAAACATATTAACAACAATATATCTTCATCTCTAGGTGATGCTCAAGAGGAAAAGAGGTATCTCACAGGTAATGAAGATGTGTATGGGCATTCTCACATTCCAGAACAGCTTATGCACATCTACAGCCAGCCCATTGCCATCCTTCAAACATCTGACCTCTTCTCCACTCCAGAGCAGTTACATACTGCGAAGTCAGCTACTTTGCCAAGAAAGGGACAGTTAGTCTATGGCCAATTGATGGAACCAGTAAATAGAGAGAACTTTACACAGACATTGCCCAAAATGCCAATGCATTCTCATGTACAGCCTCCAGATGCCAGGGAAGAGAATATCCCACTCGAAGGTCAACAGAGCTTGCCATCCCAAACGTCAGATTGGAGCCGGTATTCAAACAGCCTACTAGAATCTGTTTCTGTTCCTGGAACACTAAATGAAGCTGTTGTAATGACTCCCTTTTCATCAGAGCTTCAAGGAATTTCAGAACAGACCCTCCTAGAACTGTCCAAAGGAAAGCCCTCCCCCCATCCCAGAGCCTGGTTTGTGTCTCTTGATGGAAAGCCAGTCGCACAAGTGAGGCACTCCTTCATAGACCTGAAAAAGGGCAAGAGAGCCCAGAGCAACGACACGAGTCTGGACTCTGGGGTGGACATGAATGAGCACCACTCAAGTAGAAAACTAGAGAGGGAAAAAACGTTCATCAAAAGTATGCATCAGCCTAAGATCCTTTACTTAGAAGATTTAGACCTGAGCAGTAGTGAGAGTGGAACCACCGTCTGCTCCCCCGAGGACCCAGCTTTAAGGCACTTCCTAGATGGAGGGAGTGGAGCTATCATGGAGCACCCTGGGGAAGAGTCCCCAGGAAGAAAAAGCACCGTTGAAGATTTTGAAGCCAATATATCCCCCACTAAAAAAAGGGGAAGACCACCACTAGTCAAAAAAGATAGCAAGACTAACATCTGGAAGAAGCGAGAGGAACGCCCACTGATTCCCATCAATTAACACCAAGAGTGGTTGTGTCTCTGCTGTCTCGTGCTGTTTATTCTTGCTTCTTGTTGTAAACTGCCGTATGAACTTCTGCAGAAGTTGAGACTGAGCAATCTCATGGTCCCTGGACATGTCTCAAGCAGAGTAAGTAGTAAAATGGTAATTAAGTAGTGAGAGAAAGATACCAAGGAATGCTTTTTCTGGCCTATTCTTTTCATTTATTTTTGGGTGATGAATTTGAAGTATCCAAGCGTTCAAAATGTAAAATAGCTTCAAGATGTTAGTTATCCGAAAATGTTGCTCAGTCAGCAAGTTGAGTCCTGACTCTGAAGAATAACAGTGAAAAGTGTACTCCTAAAGTTGCTTCCAAAAATATTGCTTCTGCTTTGATGACTACCCCTGTGAAATGTTTAGAAATGAAACTGTATTCTTCAGGCCTCATATTCTTGTGAAATGTTACTATTATGTTCTCCACTGCCTATACTTGAAAATAACTTAATATTCTGGATTGATATTATTCTAGAGTTCAAAGGCCAAACCTCATTTTCTTTCTTTTTTAAACAGCATGTGTATTGTTATCAACCCAAAAGTAAATTCCATACTCACATAAGATGGGCAAGAAGCTACTTGGTTGTTAGAGAGGGAAATGCCAGCTCTTTGGTTGTTTTTGGATACAGCGTCACAGAATAAAAAGGTGTTAGTTTATTTAGAAATCTGAGAAATGAATGCCCTGATACTGAATTTTTATTTAAAAATTTCTTACCCCCTTCCTCATCACCAAAAGTGAAGTGAGCTTAGCTGTCAAGGAAAACTTTTTACCAATCTAAAAAAAAAAAACCCAAACATTCCTCCCCCTCCCCAATTTTTAGTTTAAAACTCACTGATACATGTAGGCTAAAATCAGTTTTAAGATATTTCTTCTATTAAAAAAAATTCAGTCACTTAAACACTATTAAACTTGATTTAAAAAAATCAATGAATTGAAAGTTTCTTATGAACACCCAAAATTAAAATATGTGGAGCTAAAGGAAGTAAATATTTCAATATTTTCTGAAATGTCAAGCAGAAAAAGAAATGCCATTTCCCTGAGACTCAAAAATACCTTCATGATACTAGGTATATATCCAGATTTTTTTTTCCGGTTGACATTCATAAAAAATGTTTGGGAAAAAGTTTCAATTTCATGGGAAAAGTAAAAGATTTTTCTTAAATCACTTAAATGCTTTAAGTTATATAAATATAACATTTTTCCATGTTTGGAAGGCATATATTCATATTCTTTTCATCATAGCAAAGAATTCAGTGTGAACACATTCAACAGCTGTTTTTAATTATGTGTTTTCAACTCTTGAATTATCATTCATATGTCCTAAAAATGAAGCTCTTTGTTAATTAAAATCAGCTCATCCCATTTTTCTTAATTTCCATAAAGACAGATGTCTGAAGCAGCTTCCCCTTTCCCTTGGGGAAAAAATGAAACTCAATTGCTTTATTTCTCATGCCCTACTAATTAACTTGGAAGCAACATAGAGACCCAAGGCACATAAACAAGTTGAAAGAACTAAAATTAGCCACATTAGCTTCAGCCAAATTATATAGATATACAACAAAAGACAACAGCTTTTTCCCCAAGACAGTAGACTTCAGCTAGTTTTTTCCTGTAACCATTTCTGAAGCATCTAACCTGTCAGATAACACTCCTACCTTTCTGTATTAACCCAAAGAATTTAAGACCTAGGCAAAAGTTTGCTATATTCTTCCGCAATCCATGGAAGAGGTAAATGTTTTGGATAATACCTAGATTTACTTTTTTTTTGGGGGGGGGGGAGTGATAAGATCCAAAATTAGAAGCGGCTTCTTATTGGTTTACACAGAAAGATGTAGTAAAAGCAGCATAAATGAAAATGATTTGGAAAAGGTTAAGGAGTTAGTGCTCTGCTGAAGTGCCTTTGATATAGACTTGCTTTATTAGAAGGATATGATAACATCTTTCTTAAATATGCATTTTCTTTGTTAGCCAAATTAAACAGATGTGCAGTTTTTATTAATTAAAAATATAGACCTCGTGTTTCACGTTGGAACAATGAATTTTGCATGCCAGTGACATCTCTTTGTGTGTTTCTTTTTTGAATCCAGTTTATATTGATACATTGTTTATGTTGGAATGAAGTTAGAAACTGTATAGTAATATATTGCACTTCAATATTTTAAGTGTATATTTTCCCCACCCTTAAAAATGTTTAATCTCTCATCTTTGGTAATGGAATACACACATTGATATAAGGGTATACCATTCAGGTATGCCACTTACTCATTCTTGTGTAAAGGAAATGAGAAGATGTATCCCCAAGGGCTTTTCTAGAAATACTTTTTTAGTTTCAGAATAAAATCTTATTTTTTTATACACTGCACATTCTGTTCTCAATTGGGAAGTATAGGCAATTTATCTTTTCTAATGATCCAAAATGTGTAACTTCTCATTTGTGAGTAGTTCACAAATTTCCTGTTAAAAAGCTGAAGCCATCTACTTTTTCTTAACCCAAATGATAATAAACCTACAATATTCACAACTTTCTTAAAATTTTTAAATTGAAAACCAACAGTTTTTTGCAAATGAAAACCTTGAGAATTTTGGTCACAAATTGTTAACATTTGTGGATCCTTTATATATACTTTGGATATATCTCAAAGGCAAAATTATCCCTTAATCAACTGATGGATTCATTTACTAAAGCACAGCTATATGTATTTTTGAATACATATTATGATCTTGAATTTATAAAATCCATTTTTATGACATTTATGCAGTTGTATAGGGATTACACCCTTTTATAATACACAGTATACCACGAAGGTCACAAATATTGAGGAATAAAAGCACTTTGCTTTGGCAGTCATTTTCAGATCACTTTCTATGTGTTTGAATCTTCTGGTATCAATACATAGTATAGAGTTTTAGGGATCTGTGGGTCAAATTGTGTCCCTCAAAACTTCCCAGGAAGGTGAAGCTCAAAGTTATGTATTCATTTATAGGGAATGAATTACTCATTTCTCCATGTACTAGATTTGTAAAGAATTTGACTATGTTAATTTCCATCTCAGACCTAGAGTTGACATTTTGCTCTCGTTTCCAAGTGTTTCTATCTTTTGTATTCTTTCATCAGAGGAATCTCACATTTCAGTGTACTTAGTGCCATTACTACGATATTTACTGCTGAAAACTGTTAACAATCTGAAGATTTGAAAAATGTTAAACATAGTTCAGTAAAGATAATAAAATAAATCTAAAAATGTACTTGATGCATTGTTTTATTTTGGGTAAACTATGAAACATTCCTCCTTAAACTGTTGTTTAATCTAGCGGATATTCAATTATTTTTTCTTTGTTACACTCCCTATAGTAAAATAAACATATTTGAATACCCTTTGTTTACATAATGAACTTGATTTCTCTTTGTATTTCACATTCTCCAAGGTTCACATTTTTACTACTAAAGCTGAGTATAGACAAATTATTTTTCCATTCAATGAGAATACTTTTCAAGATAATCTGATAGATATTTAGGTAGTTGCAGTTTTATATTCTAAAGGAGAAATGATACAATACACCCTCCCACAGCCCTTGCAAAAAAATTTCTTTTGACTTTAAACCAAAGACTAAATGATGACACAAAGGCTGTTTACACTTAGAGAGTTAGATCTCCTTCAAGAGCCCTTCTGCGCAGTTAACTGAACAATGCCCAAGTTCATGCAGTCTGTATCTTGGGGCTTTAGAATGTCTTTTAGAATGATTATCCTGACTTCCATGTTTTTAGACATTTTGTACAACTTATATAAATAAATATGGTACTAGAAATACCTGTGGTCAGTTCTAATGGGAATTGGGCTCTGAATCCACTCACAAACACAGTGGAGATTATGACCTTCAACACTGGTGTTGAAATAGACACTTCCATTTGGATCCCCAAGTGCAAGCCAGGCTATGGCCACCTTTGTCAGGGACTGGTCTCCATCTAGGAGAGTCTGGAGTCTTAATAGAAATGATGCAGCCCGTGGAAGAGTCATGCAGGACCCAAACTCACATGGAATTGGTTGTAACAGAAAAGAGATTTCATAAATCACAATCAGAAATTTAGCTTCCAAACAGGCTGAAGTTCATGAACTGTTCATCACATTCTCAAGGGAAATTAATATGGGAAGACAGATACATAGGAACTACAGGAAAGAAAGTGAATGGAGTTAGTAGGTATTTTTAAAAGTTTGTCAAAAGTCTTCACTCATCAGTTCTTGATAATTGTGACAGCTAATCAGGGACCCTTCCTTTGACCTACATGCTGGAAAAATGTTAAACTATATGGTAGCGTTGCTTTATCTAGACTTCATAAAATCACCTTTTGGCCTTTTTATAGGTGGATTTCTTTATCATAAGCTACAGTGAGATAGCTTAATTCCAACAGTAAGCTCTCTCTAAATAAACTGTGGAGTTAATTTCTTTTGCAAAATCAGCCCTATTGTCTGATTTGGATATGTTTTCTCCATCAAAATAAATATTTTTGGGGCTTCCCTGGTGGCGCAGTGGTTAAGAATCTGCCTGACAATGCAGGGGACACGGGTTCGAGCCCTGGTCTGGGAAGATCCCACATGCCGCAGAGCAACTAAGCCCATGCGCCACAACTACTGAGCCTGCACTCTAGAGCCCGTGAGCCACAACTACTGAAGCCCATGTGCCTAGAGCCTGTGCTCCGCTACAAGAGAAGCCACTGCAAGCCCGCGCACCGCAACGAAGAGTAGCTCCTGCTCGCCGCAACTAGAGAAAGCCCGAATGCAGCAATGAAGACCCAACGCAGCCAAAAATAAATAAATAAAATAAATTTTTATAAATAAATATTTTTCCTTTGACTCGTTTTCTTATCTTTTTCCTTTATTTTGGGCCTCTAATTTGGGACTGTGCACTTCTCTCCATTGACTTAGTATCTTTTCGTTATAAAAACATTTTCAGTTTGACTAGAGAAAAATTGATTTCTAGGACTTCCCTCGTGGTGCAGTGGTTAAGAATCCGCCTGCCAATGCAGGGGACGTGGGTTTGATCCCTGGTCCGGGAAGATCCCACATGCCATGGAGCAACTAAGCCCGTGCACCACAACTACTGAGGCGGAGCTCTAGAGCCCACGAGCCACAACTACTGAGCCCGTGAGCCACAACTACTGAGCCCGCGTGCTACAACTACTGAAGCCCATGTGCCTAGAGCCCATGCTCCGCAACAAGAGAAGCCACCACAATGAGAAGCCCACATCGCAACAAAGAGTAGCCCCTGCTTGCTGCAACTAGAGAAAGCCCACGTGCAGCAATGAAGACCCAATGCAGCCAAAAATAAATAAAATTTAAAAAAAGAAAAATTGATTTCTAGACAATCACAATTTATAATGTTAAATACCAAACTTAACTCAATTATGAATGATGGAGAAACATTTTCATTAGATATATATAGAAAATTTCTTAAGGGAAAAATAACTATTCTTCTTGATAAATACTTTCTTCCTAAGATAGCTAAGCTTAAAGATCACATTTTAAAATTACCTGTGGTGTTTGTCAAAACATTGCAGTAAAACTTTTCTCCACTTTGTGTTTGCTATAGTAGGTGAATATCTGCCTGTTTCTGTTGGGAAAGTTCACGTGTTGAGAAGAAGCATATGGTATTTTTTTTAATCTTTGGTGGCAAAACTTTTCTTGGTTGAACCCTATATTTCCTGGTTTTCAAACCTACACTTGCTACAATTGTAAATAATATTCCACAGTCCGGTAGGGATACTCCAGTTTCCCAAATGATTTAGTCTTTTTTTTTTCTACTTATATTCTTCAGGTTGACTAGAAGTTTCATAATTCATATGTTGACTGGTTCTAATCCCTATAGACCTTATTAAAACACTAGGCTAACTGCAGACATTCTAATTCAAAACAAACCAGATAATTACATTCCCAGGAGTCTCTGGCCTTATTACACTTGAACATCTTGGTTAAGAACATTTCCTAAATACTGTATTGAAAAGTAGAATTGTAGCTATTAAGCAATGTGCAGTAGCTATCTTAAAATAATTTTTATTTTATATATCCCCATATTTCAGTCTGGAAAATAAAGATTTTTTTTTGTTTTATGTAGAAAATATTTTTAAAGTAAATTTATTCAGCTTAAATTTATCTCTAATATCCAGCATTCTGAAATAAATACTATCTTGAAACCCTGAGTTCTAACTTAGATAACTTCTGAAAGACTTGTGTCCATTAAATACAGAAATGTTTATTAACATGTACTTTTACATATATTGTATTCTCATTATTAATTTTTTAATTTGGTGTTTATTACTGATTATTTGGGTAACTAGGTGACTGGAGGAAGGCTTGAGAGGAGATCTGTCATTTTCTTTTGGATAGTCCAAGTTAAAAGGATCAGTGTGGTATCTAGGAGATTTCCTGTGCACCTTTGAATCCATCTTGGGTTAGCTATTAGGGTCACATCAGATGTTAGATATGCAGGCAGTAGAGATTTGGAGAATTTCAGATGGTTGTTTGAAGCTACAGGTGAAGGTGAGATGGTCAAGAAAGAGTATGTACGGTGAGAAAAGACTCCCATTGATGTCATTAAATTATTTATGTAAAAAATAACTTTAAAATATAAAATATCAATTCTATTTAAGAATATTGGGTTTTACAAACAAACTGATGTGTATATAAGTTGAAAGTAAGAAAGACAGTGACTTCAGCATCTCCTTTTATATTTCATAGAGAGGACTTCCACTTTACATCTCAAGTTGAATATAATTTTAATTTTTGTAAGAATCTTATTTAAAAATAAGTGGCAAATAATTTTTTAAGTCAATTTCTTCATTACTAAATTTGTTCTTTTTTTCTATCTTGCATTTTCACAATGTAGATTTTCAATAAATATTTTACAAGTAAGGGAGCAAAAGTTAGGAGATCTGGGTTCAAGCCATGACACTTCACATTTCTAGTAAACTTCAGTTTCCTCATGTTACATGGCTCTGACAATGTTCAGAACAGTAATATTGTAAGACTGAAGGTGGTACAAAGGAAAAGCACAGACCTGGTAAATATTAGTTATTGACCTATGGCACTACATTTGATGAATTTACAAATTACAAGGGGTCACTTTTGTGATTCAATCCTGTTTAACCAATAGGATTATCTCCAATTAAGAGCTGATTATCACTGCACACTAACACCTATATCACTGATAGCTATTATCAGAGTGTAGCCTCCAGATGCCAGAGTTCTCCTTACAGCCACTATTGTTGTGCTTTTTCATTAGGACCATTAGGAATTGGGGAAAGAAGAGAACCACTCAAATTATTTACGGGATTTGATAAATTGGGGTACTGGTCTCATGCACAGCCTGCCTCCCATACTTCATATTGTCTCATATAACTCAATAACTGCTCAGCTATCTAGAATGATTTAGCAACAACCATCAAACAGGCATAAAAAAGAGGGTTTTTATGGACCCATTATTCAGTGATTCATGAATCAAAGGAACCTGGGTTATTTCTAAACATCCTCACCCTAGTAGTTTTCTCCTACATTTTTATTAATCTGAAATATATGTTATACAAATTAGAAGTATTTAATTATACAGTTTCCTTCAGAAACAGATTGTTTCTAGAAAACTTTTTCTTGATCTCTTCACTGATACTTTTAATGTATTCTAAAACTTGTAAAAAAAATGGACCAAAACATTGAGTAGGATCTTTCCTGGTAGCCTGAAGAGAATCAAGTCCATAGAAGAAGAATAAAACACGTGTGTTTTCAGTCCAGAGAATCCTCAGTTATCAGGTCAACCATCTCTTCAAAGTGTCTGTTGAGAGCAGCTTTTTTGCAGAATTGGTGCTAACTTCACCCCCCACCCCCCACTTCATTAATGTAAGAGGAAGATGGGGAAGCAGAGAAGTGCCCTTTCCGGGGAAAGGTTGTCACTGAAGGGAGCTATCCCCTCACCTCACCCCCTGTGGTGGTGAAAGGAGCACTTTACTGGTACTCTTCCCAGAAGTTTCAGTGGGGGACAAGAGGATCACCAGTGAAGTTTGGGGGTATCTACAATAAGGGGACACAGACATCTCTTTCTATGATTGGATTGCTATCCTGTCCTAGTACAAGTGGGGGACAAGTACTGTGGGAGATGGCATTGTGATGCCACCAGATGAGGTGGGAATAAGAATTATTTCTTTTTTGGATTAGATCAAGATGGCAGAGAAGTGGGACATGGAGCTCACCTTCTCCCACAAATACATCAAAAATACATCTACACGTGGAAGGATTCTCACAGAACATCTACTGAATGCTGGCAAAAGACCTCAGACTTCCAAAAGGGCAAGAAAATCTTCATGAAACTGGGTAGGACAAAAGAAAAAAGAAAAAAAAAAAGAAAGGAATTGTGATGGGACCTGCACCCCTGGAAGGGAGCTGTGAAAGAGGAAAGGTTTCTGCACACTGAGAAGTTGCCTCATTGGTGGGGAGATCAGCCAGGACAGAGGGGGAGTTTTGGAGCTTCGGAGGAGGGTGCAGCAACCAGTTTGCAGAAGGCAAAGGGGAGAGAGACTTGCAGAGACGGTCTGTGCCACCGCCTGGCACCCCCCCGGCCTGAGATGCTTGCTCATCTACTGGGGTGGGTGGGGGCTGGGTGTTGAAGCTCGGGCTGTGGAGGTCAGACCTGGGGAGAGGACTGGGGTTGGCTGTGTAGAGACAGCCTGAGGGGCCTGGGGTGTGGGGTGCCCCAACCAAGGGAGTACAGGAGGAAGCCTGGGCCCGCCAGAGAAGCAAGGAGAGGAGGGTGTGCAAGGAGAGGGGTGGGACCACCATAAGAGTTTCTTTCTCTGCGTGTGTGTGCACTCTCAGGCAGGAGGGCACTGCCTACACAAGCTCCAGGGGTGAGTGCAAGACGCCACTGCCATCTCAGACTCCAAAGGTGGGTGCAGACTGCTGCCACTGCCAAGGGTCCTGCGAGTAGGTGTCACTTGCTGCCCCCACCTTCCCAGGGGCAGGCACAGGCCACTCACCTGCACACCCCCTATCAAGGGAATAATGGCCAGCACATGCTAAGGAAAGAGACAGCCAGCATCCAAACCAAAAACAGCCCTCATGCGAAAAAAATATTAAACCCACACAAGCTAGGCAGGGACACTCCCACATATAAATAGCCCCGCAAGACTACAGTAGATAATTGTTTCTCCTAAGTTCACAGAGTAAAAGAAATATAAGCAAAATGAAGAAGCAGAGGAACCACTCCCGGATGAAAGACCAAGAAAATTCCCCTGAAGGAACAAAAACAGTGAAACAGACCTGTTCAATGTAATAGACACTGATTTCAAAAAGGAGGTAATGAAAATACTCAAGAAATTAAGAAAGGCTATCAACAGAAATGTAAAAAGGAACTAGAAACTAAAAGGAGGAGCCAAGAAAAATTAGAAAATTCATTTGCTGAGATGAAAGCTGAGCTAAAGGCAATGAATAGCAGAATGAATAATGCAGAAGAAAGAATAAGTGATCCATAAGATAGAATAATGGAAATTACCCAATAAAAACAGCAGCTAGAAAGCCAAATTAAAAAAAAAAAAAGAAAGCAATATAAGAGACCTATGGGATAACATAAAGCATGCCAATCTATGCATAACAGGGATTCCAGAAAGAGAAGAAAGAGAAAAGGGGATTTAACATGTATTTGAAGAAATTTTGGCTGAAAACGACCCAAAGGTAAAGAAGGAAACAGATATCCAGATACAGGAAGCACAGAGATTTCCAATCAAGATGAACCCAAACAGACCTACACCTAGACATATAATAAAAATGGCAAAAGTTAAGGATAGATGACTCTAAAGGCAGCAAGAGAAAAACAAAGAGTTAATTACAAGGGAACCCCCATAAGGTTATTGGCTGATTTCTCTACAGAAACACTGCAGGCCAGAAGGGAATGGCAAAATATATTTAAAGTCTTGAAAGGGAAAAATCTTCAACTTAGAATACTCTATCCAGCAAGATTATCATTTAGAATAGGATAGGAGGAGAAATAAAGAATTTCTCAGACAAGCAAAAACTGAAAAAAATACAGCAATACTAAACCTATCCTAATAGGTTTAGTGTTGAAATATTGAAATGTCTTCTCTAAATAGAAAAGAAGCAAGAAGATATAGGAAGGAGGAAATCACCATTGGAAAGTAAATCACTTGAATAAGCCCGTATACAGATCAGGAAAACAAAAACAAAAACAAAAACCATTTGTGAAAGTAATGATAAACACAAGGAATAGCAAAAGAATTAATATAAAGAAAGTAAAAAATGACATCAAAATCATAAACTGTGGGGAAGGAGAGTACGAAAATATAGATTCTTTTTTTTTAGAATGTGTTTGAGCCTATATGACTATCAGTCTAAAGCAAGGAGATATAGGAAGGGGTTAACATACTTGAAAAACAGGGCAACCACAAATCAAAAACATGCAATAGATTCACGAAAACCAAAAATAAGAGAACACAAGCATAAAATAAAAGGAAATCATCAAACCACAAAAAGAAACAAAGAAAAAGAAACAAAGAATAAACATAGAATCAACTGGAAAACAAGGTTTGAAATGGCAATAAATACATATGTATCAATAATTACCTTAAATGTCAATGGACTGAATGCTTCAATCAAAAGACATAGAGTGGGGAATTCCCTGGCAGTCCAGTGGTTAGGACTCTGCGCTTCCACTGCAGTGGGCATGGGTTCGCTCCCTGGTCAAGGAACTAAGATCCCACAAGCCACGTGGCACAGCCAAAAAAAAAAAAAAGACAGACTGGCTTACTGAATAAAAAAAGAGCCTGCAATATGCTACCCACAAGAGACCCACCTTAGGGCAAAGGACACACATAGATTGGATGTGAGGGGATGGAAAAAGATATTTCATGCAAATGGAAATGAAAATAAAGTGGGAGTTGCAATACTCATAACAGGCAAAATAGACTTTAAAACAAAGGCCATAAAGAAAAATAAAGGAAGACACTATATAATGATAAAAGGATCAATAAAAGAAGAGGATTTTATATTTGTCAACATATATGAACCTAATAGAGGAGCACCCAAATACATAAAACAAATACTAACAGACAAAAAGGGAGAAATTGATGGGAATACAATAACAGTAGGGGACTAACACCCCACTCACATCAATGGACAGATCTTCTAGATGGAAAATCAATAAGGCAACAGAGATCCTAAATGATACAATAGAACAGTTATACTTAATTGATATTTTCACAACACTACATTGAAAAAAAACCCAGAATACAAATTCTTTTCAAGTGCACATGGAACATTCTCTAGGATTGACCACATACTAGGGCACAAAACTAACCTTGACAAACTTAAGAGTATAAAATTATTTTAAGCATCTTCTCTGACCACAATGACATGAAGCTAGAAATCAACCACAGGAAAAGAAAGGAGAAAAAACGATTACATGGAGGCTAAACAACATGCTACTAAAAAACCAGTGGGTCAGGGCCTTCCGTGGTGGTGCAGTGGTTGAGAATCTGCCTGCTGATGCAGGGGACACGGGTTCGAGCCCTGGTCTGGGAAGATCCCACATGCTGTGGAGCAACTAGGCCCGTGAGCCACAACTACTGAGCCTGCGCGTCTGGAGCCTGTGCTCCGCAACAAGAGAGGCCACGATAGTGAGAGGCCCGCGCACTGCGATGAAGAGTGGCCCCCGCTTGCCACAACTGGAGAAAGCCCTCGCACAGAAACGAAGACCCAACACAGCCAAAAATAAATAAATAAATAAATAATTAAAAATGAATATCTGCTTTAAAAAAAACAAAAAACGAATGGGTCAAGGAGGAAATCAAAAAGGAAATTAAATAATACCTTGAGACAAATGACAATGAAAAGACAACCATACAAAATCTATGGGATGCAGTAAAAGCAGTTCGCACAGGGAAGTTAATAGCGATACAGGCCTTCCTCAAAAAGAAGAAAAATCTCAAATAAACAACCTAACCTACCACCTTAAAGAATTAGAAAAAGAAGAACAAATAAAACCTAAATTCAGCAGAAGGAAGGAAATAATAAGATCAGAGAGGAAATAAATAAAAGAGAGAGTAAAAAAAAATAGAAAAAAAAATCAAAAAAACAAAAGCTGGTTCTTTGAAAGGGTAAACAAAATTGACAAAACTCTGGCCAGGCTCACCAAGAAGAAAAGAGAGAGAATCCAAATAAACAAAATAAATGAAAATGAATAAATGAAACGAAAAAGGATAAATATCAACTGATACCATAGAAATACAAAAACCGTAAGAGAATACTATGAACAATTATACGCCAACAAATTTGACAACCTAGAAGAAATGGACAACTTCCTAGAAACATACAGCCCACCAAAATGGAATAAAAAAGAAATAGATAATTTGAACAGACCAATCACTAGAAGTGAAACAGAATCTGTAAATGAACAAATAAACCAAAAACTCCTTACAAACAAAAGTCCAGGACAAGATGGCTTCACAGTCGAGTTATACAAAACATACAAAGAAGAATGTATACCAATCCTTCTGAAACTCTTCCAAAAGGCTGAAGAGGAGGAAACACTCCCAAAGACATTTTGTGAAGCCAGCATCACCCTGATACCAAAACCAGACAAAGATACCACTAAAAAAGGAAATTACAGACCAATATCTTTTATGAATATAGATGCAAAAATTCACAACAAAATATTAGCAATCTGAATCCAACAGCACATAAAAAAGATCATACACCACGGCCAAGTGGGATTCATCCTAAGTTCACAAGGATGGTTCAAAATATGCAAATCAATCAATGTAATACACCACATTAAAAAAAAAAAAGTCAAAAACCACATGATCACCTCAATGGATGCAGAAAAAGCATTTGACAACATTCAACATCCATTTATGATAAAAACTCTTAACCAAAGTGGGTATAGAGGGAACATATCTCAACATAATAAAAGCCATTTATGACAAACCCACAGCCAATATAATACTTAATGGTGAAAGGCTGAAAGCCTTCCCACTAAAATCTGGAACAGGACAAGGATGCCCACACTCACCATTTCTATTTAACATAGTATTGGAAGTCCTAGCCATAGCAATCAGAGAAGAAAAAGAAATAAAAGATATCCAAATTGGAAGAGAAGAGGTAAAATTTTCACTATATGCCGATGACATGATACTATATATAGAAAAGCCTAAGGATTCCACACAAAAACTACTAGAGCTGATAAATGAATTCAGCAAAGTAGCAAGATAGAAGATTAACATTCAGAAATCTGTTGCATTTCTTTACACTAACAATGAAATATCAGAAAGGCAATGTAAAAAAACAACACCTTTTAAAACTGCACCAAAAACGAAACAAAACAAAAAACTAGGAATAAACCTGACCAAGGAGGTAAGACCTATATGCTGAGAACTATAAAATATTAATGAAGGAAATTAAAGAGGGTGCAAAGAAATGGAAAGATATCCCACACTCTTGGGACTAGAATTAATATTGTTAAAATGGCAATATTATCCAAAGCAATCTGTAGAGTTAATGTGATCCTTATCAAATTACCCATGACATTTTTCACAGAACTAAAACAAATAATCCCCCAATTTTTACAGAACCATAAAAGACCCAGAATTGCCAAAACAATCCTGAGAGAAAAACAACAACAACAAAGCAGGAGGCATATCTCTCCCAGACTTCAGACAATACTGCAAAGCTACAGTAATCAAAACAGTGTGGTACTGGTACAAAAACAGACATAGGATCAATGGAACACAATAGAGAACCCAGAAATAAACCCACACACTTACAGTAAATTAATCTTTGACAAAGGAGGCAAAAATATAAAATGGAAAAAAGACACTATCTTCAGCAAGTGGTGCTGGGAAAGTTGGACAGCTGCATGTAAATCAATGAAGTTAGAACACACCCTCACACCATGCACAAAAATAAATTCAAAATGGCTTAAAGACTTAAACGTAGGACATGACACCATAAAACTCCTAGAAGAGAGCATAGGCAAAATATTCTCTGACATAAATTGTATGAATGTTTTCTTAGGAATTGCTCCTAAAGCAATATAAATAAAACCAAAAACAAACAAATGGGACCTAATAAAACTTACAAGTTTTGCACAGCAAAAGAAACAATTAAAAAAAAAAAAACCTATGGGATGGGAGAAAATATTTGCAAATGATGCAACCCATGAGACTTAATCTCCAAAATATACAAACAGCTCATACAACTCAACAAAAAAAACAAAAACCCAATTGAAAAATGGGCAGAAGACCTAAAGACACATTTCCCCAAAGAAGACATACAGAGGGCCAGTAGGTACATGAAAATATGCTCAACATCACTAATTATTAGAGAAATGCAATCAAAACTGCAATGAGATACCACCTCACACTGGTCAGAATGGCCATCATTAAGAGTCTACAAATAACAAATGCTGGAGAGGGTGTGGAGAATGTAAATTGGTACAGCCACTATGGAAAACAGTATGGAGGTTCCTCAGAAAGCTAAAAATAGAGCTACCATATGATCCAGCAATCCCACTCATGGGCATAACCTGGACAAAACTGTAATTCAAAAAGATACATGCACCCCTATGTTCATAGAAGCACTATTCACAATAGCCAAGACATGGAAGCAACCTAAATATACATCAACATATAATGGATAAAGAAGATGTGCTACATTGGCCAGCAAGATGGTGGAGTAGAGGACGTGAGATTACCCCTTCTTACAAAAATACCAAGATCACAACTAACTGCTGAACAACCATCATCAACAACAACAACAGCAACAACAAAACGCTGGAACCTACCAAAAAAGATACCCTACATGCAAAGACAAAGAAGAAGCCACAATGAGATGGTATGAGGGGCACAACTGTGATAAAATCAAATCCCATACCCGCTGGGTGGGCAACCCACAAACTGGAAAATATTTATACCACAGAAGTTCTCCCATAGGAGTGAAAGTCTTAAGCCCCACATCAGGCTTCCCAGCCTGGGGGTCTGGCAACAGGAGTAAGAGACCCCAGAGAAGCTGGCTTTGAAGGCCAGCTGGGTTTGATTGCAAGAATTCCATAGGACTGGGGGAAACAGAAACTCCACTCTTAGAGGGTGCATACAAGGTCCCATGAACACCAGGACTCAGAGAAAAAAGCAGTGACCTCATAAAAGACTGAGCCAGACCTACCTGCTAGTATTGGAGGGTCTTCTGTGGAGGTGGGGGGCGACTGTGGCTCATTGTGGGGACAAAGATACTGGCAATGGCAGTTCTGGTGAGTATGCATTGGCATGAGCCCTCTGGAGGCTGCCATTTCCTTCCCAAGACCTAGCTCCACCCAACAGCTTGTAGGCTCCAGTGCTGGGGTGCCTCAAGCAAAACAACCAACAGGGTGAGAACACAATCCCACCCATCATCAGACAGGCTCCTTAAAGTCTTCCTGAGCATGGCCCTACCCACCAAAGGAACAAGACCCAGCCACACCCACCAGTGGGGAGGAACTCTTCAACCAGGAAGCCTACACAAGCCTCTTAGACAGCCTCATCCACCAGAGGGCAGACAGCAGAAGCAAGAAGAATACAATCCTGCAGCCTACTGAATGCAAGCTGCAATCACAGAAAGTTAGACAAAATGAGATGGCAGAGGAATAGGTTCCAGATGAAGAAACAAGATAAAACCTGAGAAGAACAACTAAATGAAGTGGAGAAAGGCAATCTATCAGAAAAATAATTCAGAGTAATGATAGTGAAGATGATGCAAGATCTTGGAAAAAGAATGGAGGCACAGATCGAGAAGATGCAAGAAATATTTAACAAAGACCTAGAAGAACTAAAGAACAAACTAACAGAGATGAACAATATAGTAACTGAAATGAAGAATACACTAGAAGGAATCAATAGCAGAGTAACTGAGGCACAAGAATGGATAAATGAGCTGAAAGACAGAATTGTGGAAGTCACTGCCATGGAACAGAATAAAGAAAAAAGAATGAAAAGAAATGAAGACAGTCTAAAAGGGGTCCCCAACCCCTGGGCCACGGACCAGTACCAGTCCATGGCCTGTTTGGAACCAGGCTGCAAAACAGGAGGTGAGCAGCAGGCAAGTGAGTGAAGTTTCATCTGTATTTACAGCCGCTCCCCATTGCTCGTGTTACCGCCTGAGCTCCACCTCCTGTCAGATCAGTGGTGGCATTAGATTATCATAGAAGCACAAACCCTACTGTAAATAGCGCATGCAAGGGATCTAGGTTGCATGCTCCTTATGAGAATCTAATGCCTGATGATCTGAGGTGGAGCTGAGGCAGTGATGCTGGTGCTGGGGAGTGGCTGCACATACAGATTATCATTAGCAGAGAAGTTTGACTGCATAGTGACCATAATAAATCAATTGCTTGCAGACTCACATAAAAACCCTATCAGTGAGTGGCAAGTGAAAACAAGCTCAGGGCTCCCACTGATTCTGCATTATGGTGAGCTGTATAATTATTTCATTATATATTACAATGTAGTAATAATAGAAATAAAGTGCACAATAAATATAATGCACTTGAATCATCTCAAAACCATTCCCCCTGCCCTGGTCAGTGGAAAAATCGTCTTCCACGAATCCAGTCCCTGGTGCCAAAAAGGTTAGGGGCTGCTGGTCTAAGGGACCTTTGGGACAACATTAAATGCACCAATATTCACATTATAGGGGTTCCAGAAGGACAAGAGAGAGAGAAAGGACCTGAGAAAATATTTGAAGAGATAATAGCTGAAAACTTCTCTAACATGGGAAAGGAAACAGTCACTGAAATCCAGGAAGAGCAGAGTCCCATACAGGATAACCCATGGAGGAACATAGCAAGACACATAGTAAACAAACTGACAAAAATTAAAGACAAAGAAAAAATATGAAAAGCAACAAAGGAAAAGCAACAAATAACATACAAGGGAACCCACATAACGTTATCAGCTGATTTCTCAGCAGAAACTCTGCAGGCCAGAAGGGAGTGGCACAATATATTTAAAGTAATGAAAGGGAAGAACCTACAACAAAGAATACTCTACCCAGCAAGGCTCTCATTCAGATTCAGCAGAGAAATCAAAAGCATTACAGACAAGCAAAAGCTAAGAGAACTGAGCACCACCAGACCAGCTTTGCAACAAATGCTAAAGGAACTTCTTTAAGTGGGAAAGAAAAGGTCAGAACTAGAAACAAGAAAATTATGAATGGAAGAGCTCACTGGTAAAGGCAAACATAAAGTAAAGGTAGGAAATCATCTTCACAAAAATAAATCAAAACCAGCAACTGTGAGGAGAGCACAAATTCAGGATATTGGAAATTCACTTGAAATTAAAAGACCAGCAACTTAAAACAATCTTGTATATATACAAACTGCTATATCCAAACCTCATGGTAACCACAAACTGAAAATCTACAATAAATTTTCACACACAAAAAGAAAAAGGAATCCAAACTCAACACTAATGTTAGTCATCAAGTCACAAGAGAAGAGAACAAAAGAGGAAGGGAAGAAAAAAGACCTACAAAAAACAATCCAAAACAATTTAGAAAATAGCAATAGGAACATACATATCGATAATTACCTTAAATGTAAATGGATTAAATGCTCCAACCAAAAGACATAGACTGGCTGAATGGATACAAAAACAAGGCCCATATATATGCTGTCTACAAGAGACCCACTTCAGATCTAGGGACACATCCAGACTGAAAGTGAGGGGATGGAAAAAGGTATCCCATGCAAATGGAAATCAAAAGAAAGCTGGAGTAGTAATACTCATATCAGACAAAGTAGACTTTAAAATAAAGACTGTTACAAGAGACAAAGAAGGACACAACATAATGGTCAAGGAATCAATCCAAGAAGATATAACAAGTGTAAATATATATGCACCCAACATAGGAGCACCCCAATATATAAGGCAAATACAGCCATAAAAGGAAACATAGACAGTAATACAATAATAGTGGGGGACTTTAACACCACACTTTAATCAATGGACAGATCAACCAGGTAGAAGATCACTAAGGAAACACAGGCCTTAAATAACAAATTGGACCAGATCAACTTAATTGATATTTATAGAGTATTCCATCCAAAAAAAATTCTTCTCAAGTGCACATGGAACATTCTCCACTACTGAGCACATGCCGGGCCTCAAAGCAAGCCTCAGTACATTTAAGAAAACTGAAATATCAAGCATCTTTTCCTACTACAACACTATGATATTAGAAATCAACTACAAGAAAAAAACTGTAAAAAACACAAACATGTGGAAACTAAACAATATGCTACTAAAAAACCAATGGATCTCTGAAGAAATCAAAGAGGAAATCAAAAAATACCTAGAGACAAATGAAAATGAAAGCATGACAATCCGAAACCTATGGGACATGGCAAAAGCAGTTTGAAGAGGGAAGTTTATAGGAATACAATCTTACCTCAGGAAACAAGAAAAATCACATACAAACAACCTAACCTTACACCTAAAGCAACTAGAGGAAGAAGAACAAACAAAACCCAAAGTTAGTATTATAGAAGGAAAGAAGTCATAAAGATCAGAGCAGAAATAAAAGAAATAGAGACAAATAAAACAGTAGCAACGATCAATGAAACTAAAAGCTGGTTCTTTGAAAAGATAAACAAAATTGATAAACCTTTAGCCAGACTCATCAAGAAAAAAAGCAAGAGAGCTCAAATCAATAAGATTAGAAATGAAAAAGAAGTTACAACTGACACCACAGAAATACAAAGGATCATAAGAGAATACTACACGCAACTACATGCCAATAAAATGGACAATCTGGAAGAAATGGACAAATTCTTAGAAAGGTATAACCATCCAAGGCTGAACCAGGAAGAAATAGAAAATATGAACAGACCAATCACAAGTACTGAAACTGAAACTGTGATAAAAAAACTCCAAACAGAAGTCCAGGACCAGACAGCTTCATAGGTGAATTCTATCAAACATTTAGAGAAGAGTTAACACCTCTCTTTCTGCAATTATTCCAAAAAATTTCAGAGGAAGGAATACTCCCAAACTCATTCTATGAGGCCACCATCATCTTGATACCAAAACCAGACAAAGATACCACAAAAAAAGAAAATTACAGGCCAATATCACTGATAAACGTAGATGTAAAAATCCTCAACAAAATACTAGCAATCCAAATCCAACAATATGTTAAAAGGATCATACTCCATGATCAAGTGGGATTTATCTCAGGGATGCAAAGATTTTGCAATATCTGCCAAGCAATCAGTGTGATACACCACATCAACAAATTTAAGAATAAAAACTATATGATCATCTCAATAGATGCAGAAAAATCTTCTGACAAAGTTCAACACCATTTATGATAAAAATTCTCCAGAATTTGGGCATAGAGGGAACATATCTCAACATAGTAAAGGCCATATATGACAAACCCACAGTTAACATCATACTCAGCACTGAAAAGCTGAAAGCATTTCCTCTAAGATCAGGAACAAGATAAGGATGTCCACTCTTGCCACTTTTATTCAACATAGTTTTGGAAGTCTAGCTATGGCAATCAGAGAAGAAAAAGAAATAAAAGTCATCTAAATTGGAAAGGAAGAAGTAAAACTGTCACTGTTTGCAGATGACATGACACTATACATAGAGAGTCCTAAAGATGCTACCAGAAAACTACTAGAGCTCATCAATGAATTCAGCAAAGTTTCAAGATACAAAATTAATACACAGAAATCTGTTGCATTTCTACACACTAACAATGAAAGATCAGAAAGAGGAATTAAAGAAAACAAAATCCTATTTACCATCACATAAAAAAAAACAACAACCTAGGAATAAACCTACCTAAGAAGGCAAAAGACCTGTACTCTGAAAACTATAGGATGCTGATAAAAGAAATCCAAGATGCTGCAAACAGATGGAAAGATATACCATGTTCTTGTATTGGAAGAATCAATATTGTGAAAATGACTATACTACCCAAGGCAATCTAGAGATTCAATGCAGTCCCTATCAAATTACCAATGGCATTTTTCACACAACTAGAACAAAAATCTTAAACTTTGTATGGAGGCACAAAAGACCCCAAATAGCCAAATCAATCTTGAGAAAGAAAGACAGAGCTGGAGGAATCAGGGTCCCTGACTTTAGGCTATACTACAAAGCCACAGTCATCAAAACAGTATGGTACTGGCACAAAAACAGAAATACAGATCAATGGAACAGAATAGAATGCCCAGAAATAAACCCAATCACCTATGGTCAATTAATCTATGACAAAGGAGGCAAGACTATACAATGGAGGAAAGATAGTCTCATTAATAAATGGTGCTGGGAAAACTGGACAGCTACATGTAAAAAAACAAATAGAACATTCTTTAACACCATACACAAAAATAAACTCAAAATGGATTAAAGACCTAGATGTAAGACCGGATACTATAAAACTCTTAGAGGAAAACATAGGCAGAACACTCTTTGACATAAATCACAGCAATATCTTTTCTGAGCCGTCTCCTAAAGTAATGGAAATAAAAATATACAAATGGGACCTAATTAAACTTAAAAGCTTTTGCACATCAAAGGAAAGCACAAACAAAACAAAAAGACAACCCACAAAATGGGAGAAAATATTTGCAAATGATGTGACTGACAAGGGATTAGTCTCCAAAATTTACAAACAGCTCATGTGGCTCAATATTAAAAAAACAAACAGGGCTTCCCTGGTGGCGCAGTGGTTGAGAATCTGCCTGCTAATGCACGGAACACGGGTTCGAGCCCTGCTCTGGGAAGATCCCACATGCCGTGGAGCAACTGGGCCCGTGAGCCACGACTACTGAGCCTGCGTGTCTGGAGCCTGTGCTCCGCAACAAGAGAGGCCGCGATAGTGAGCGGCCCGCGCACCGCAATGAAGAGTGGCCCCCGCTCCCCACAACTAGAGAAAGCCCTCACACAGAAACGAAGACCCAACACAGCTAAAAATAAATAAATAAATAAATAAATTAAAAAAAAAAAAAACAAACAACCCAATCAAAAAATGGGCAGAAGACCTAAATAGACATTTCTCCACAAAAGACATACAGATGGCCAACAGACACATAAAAAGATGCTCAACATCACTAATTATTAGAGAAATGCAAATCAAAACTACAATGAAGTATCACCTCATTCCGGTCAGAATGGCCAACATCAAAAAGTCTACAAATAATAAATGCTGGAGAGGGTGTGGAGAAAAAGGAACCCTCCTACACTGTTGGTGGGAATGTAAATTAGTACAGCCACTATGGAGAACAGTATGGGTGTTCCTTAAGAAACTAAAAACAGAGCTATCATATAATCCAGCAATCCCACTCCTGGACATATATCCAGAGGAGAACATGGTTTGAAAGTATACATGTGGGACTTCCCTCATGTAGTTCAGTGGTTAGGACTTCGTGCTCCCAATGCAGGGGGCCCAGGTTCGATCTGTGGTCAGGGAACTAGATCCTGCATGTCACAACTAAAAGAGCTCACACACCACAACTAAAGATCCTGCATGCCACAACAGACCCAGCACAGCCAAATAAAAAAATAAATATTTTTTTAAAAAAGAAAAGAAACATATACCCTAACGTTCACTGCAGCACTATTTATAATAGCCAAGACATGGAAGCAACCTAAATGTCCACGACAGAGGAATGGATAAAGAAGATGTGGTATATATATATATATATATATACACACACACACACATACACAATGGAATATTACTCAGCCATTAAAAAAGAATGAAATAATGCCATTTGCAGCAATATGGATGGACCTAGAGATGATCATACTAAGTGAAGTAAGTCAGACAGAGAAAGACAAAAATCATATGATATCACTTATATGTGGTATCTAAAACAAATGATACAAACGAACTTAATTACAAAACAGAAACAGACTCACAGACATAGAAAAACACCAAGAGGAAGGAATACTCCAAAACTGATTTTACAAGGCAAGCTGATACCAAAACTAGACAAAGACACTACCAGAAAAGAAAACTACAGACCAATATCCCTTATGGATATAGATGCAAAATTGTCAATAAAATACTAGCAAACCGAATTTAGCAACACATTTAAAAGATCATTCACCATGATCAAGTGGGATTTATCCCTGGAATGTAAGGATGATTCAACATTCACAAAATCAATGTGATATCACATTAATGAAATGAATGAAAAAAAAATATAATCATCTCAATAGATGCAGAAGAAAAATTTGACAAAATTCAAGATTGGTTAATGTAAAAACTCTTAAAAATTATGTATAGAAGAAATGTACCTCAACATAACAAAAGCCACACTTGACAAGCCAACAGCTAACATATTTAGTGGTGAAAGTAGGAAAGCCTTTCTGCAGAGATCAGGAACAACACATGGGTGCCTACTCTCCCCTATTCAACATAGTAGAAGCCCTTGCCAGAGTAATCAGGTAAGAAATAAAAAAGGTCAGAATTTGAAAGAAAAATGTAAAATTGTGTCTATGTGCAGACGACATGATTTTTATTAGAGAAAATTCTAAGGACTCCACAGAAAAAGTGTTATGTCTACCCAGTGATTTCAGTAAAGTTGTTGGATACAACATTACCAAAAAATCATTAGCATTTCTATATAATAACAATACATAATTTGATAAAAAATAAAGAAAATGATCCCATTTAAAAGAGCATCAAAAATAATAAAATACTTAGGAATAAATTTAACCAAGAATGTGAAAACTTTACACTGAGAACTACAAGACATTGATGAAAGAAATCAAAGAAGACAAAAATTAACAAAAATTTATCCCATGTTCATGGATTGGAAGAATTAATATTGTTAAAATGTTCATACTACACAAAGCCATTTATATATTCAATACAATCCCTGTCAAGATTCCAATATTTTTTTCACAGAAATAGAACAAACAATTCTAATACTTGTATGGAATCACAAAACTCCCTGAATAGCCAAAGCAATACTAAGAAAAGACAAAGCTGGAGGCATCATGCTTCCTTATTTCAAACTATATTATAAAACTACAGTTATCAAAACAATATGGTAATGGTACAAAACCAGATACATAGACCAATTAAATAGAATTAAGAGCACAGAAATAATATTAGTCAATATTAGTTGACCATGTATATATGGTCAACTAATATTTGACAGGGGAACCAAGAATACTCAATAGAAGTTTCTTCAATAGATAGGTGTTGGGAAATCTGGATATTCACATGTAAGAAATAGAATAGACCCCTATTGTACACCATTTACAAAAATTAACACAAAATGGATTAAAATCTTAAATGTTAGATGAAAAACCATGAAGGTCCTAGAAGAAAACGTACAGAGAAAAGCTCCTTGACATTAGTTTTGGCAATGATATTTTAGACATGATGTATAAAGCACAAGTAACAAAATAAAAAATAAAGAACTGGAAATACATCAAACAGCTTCTGCACTGCAAAAGAAACAATCAGCAAAATGAAAAAACATCCTATGGAATGCGAGAAAATATTTGCAACCCATGTACATACATATCTTATTGTATTGCACTCCACTTTGTTATGCTTAGCAGATATGGATTTTTTTACAAACTGAAGGTTTGTGGCAACCCTGTATTCAACATGATGATTAGTATTTTGTGGCAAGATATCCTTAAATTAAGGTATATACTTTTTTAGACATAATGGTATTATACACTTAATAGACTACAATATAGTGTAAACATAACTTAAAAAAAATTTTATTGGACTATAGTTGATTTACTATGATTTAATGTTGTGTTAATTTTAGGTGTACAGCAAAGTGATTCAATTATACATATACATATATCCATTCTTTTTCAGATTCTTTTCTCATATAGGTTGTCACAGAATATTGAGTAGAGTTCTCTGTGCTGTACAGTATATCCTTGTTTGTTGTCTATCATATACATAGTAGTGTGAGTATGTTCATCCTAAGCTCCTGAGTCATACTTACCCCCTGCATTTCCCTTTTGGTAACCATAAGTTTGTTTTCGATATCTGTAAGTCGGCTTCCTCTTTGGTAAATAAGTTCATTTGTATCATTTTTTAAAAAATTAGATTCCTCATATGAGTGATATTATATGATATTTGTCTTTTTCTGTCTGACTCACTTCACTTAGTATGATAATTGCATTCATGTTGCTGCAAATGGCATTATTTCATTCTTTTTTATGGCTGAGTAATATTCCATTGTATATATGTACCACATCTTCTTTATTTATTCCTTTGTCAATGGACATTTAGGTTGCTTCCATGTTTTGGCTATTGTAAATAGTGCTGCAGTGAATATTGGGGGACATGTATCCTTTTGAATCATGTTCTTCTCCAGGTATATGCCCAGGAGTGGGATTACCGGATCATAATCATAACTTTCATATGTATTGGGAAACCAAAAAATTTGTATGCTTTGCTTTATTGTGATATTTGCCTTATTGCAGTGGTCTGGAACCAAATCTGCAATATCTCTGGGTTATGCCTATATCTGATAAGGGCTTAATATCCAAAATATAAAAAGAACTTATATAACTCAATAGCAACCCCCCCCCAAAAATCCAATTTTAAAATGGGCAAAGGACATGAATTGATATTTTTCCAAATAAGATATATGAATGGCCAACAGGTACATGAAAAGATGCTCAACATTACTGAAAATTAGGGAAATGCAAATCAAAACCACAGTGAGATATCACCTCATACCTGCTAGAATGGATAACATCAAAAAAACAAGAGATAACATGGCTGGTGGGGATGGGGAAGAAAGGGAACCCTTATGCCTGTTGGAGGGATTGTAAAGTGGCCAATCCCAGCCAATGTAGAAAACAGCATGGAAGTTCCTTAAAAAACTAAAAATAGAACTACCATATGATCGAGCAATTCTATTTCTGCAAATATACTTAAAGGAAAGAAAAACACTATGTTGAAGAGATATCTGCACCTCCATGTTTATAGGAAAATTCTTTCCAATTTTCAAGACATGAAACCATCCTAAGTGTTTTGACAAATGAATGGATAAAGAGATTGCCATATATATATATATGACAGAATATTAATCCAACATGAATAAAGGAGAAAATCCTGCAATTTGTGACAGCATGGATGGACATAGAGGGCATTATGCCAAATGAAACAAGTCTAAAAGAGAAAGACAAATACTGTGTCATCTCACTTATGTGTATAATAAAAAAAAACCCAAAAACAAAACTTGTAAAAAGAGATCAGACTTGTGGTTACCAGAGGTGAGAGGAGGGGAAACTGGATGAAAGGAGTCAAAAGGTACAAATTTCCAGTTATAAGATTAAAAATACTAGAGATATAATGTACACCATGATGACTAAAGTTAACCATGTTGTACCGTATATATGAAAAATTTTAAGAGAGTAAATTCTGAGTTGTCATCACAAGGCACAAAATATTTTTTCGTTTTTCTTTCCTTTATTGTATCTGAGATGATGAATGTTATCAAAATTTATTGTGGGAATCATTTCACCATGTATGTAAGTCAAATCATTATGCTGTACACCTTAAACTTATACAGTGTTGTATGTCAATTATATCTCAATAAAACTGGACAAAAGACATACAAATTCCTCAACCAAATATTAAGAAACTGAATTCAACAATACATTAGAAGGATGATATACCATGATCAAGTGGGTTTATTCCAGGGGTGCAAGATTGGTTCAACATCCACAAAATCAATGTGATACATCACATTAACAAAATAAAGGGTAAAAATCATATGATCATCTCAATAGATACAGAAAAACCTTTATGATAAAAACTCTCAACACAGTGGATACATAGGCAACATACCTCAACATAAAGTCCATATATGACAAGCCCACAACTACCATCGTACTCATTGATGCAAAGCTGAAAGTTTTCCCTCCAAGATCAGGAATAAGACAAGGATGCCCACTCTCAACACTTTTATTCAATACAGTATTATAAGTTCTAGCCAGAGCAATTAAGCAAGAAATAAAAGGCATCCAAATCAGAAAAGAAGCAGCAAAACTGTCATAGTTTGCAAATGAAATGATATTATGTATAGAACACTCTAAGGACTCCACCAGAAAACTGTTAGAACTAATAACCAAATTGAGTAAAGTTGTAGGATACAAAATCAATATACAAAAATCAGTTGCATTTCTATACACTAATAACAATCTGTCAGAAGAAATTAAGAAAACAATCCCATTTACAATTGCATCAAAATGAATAAAATACCTAGGAATAAATTTAACCAAGGAGGTGAAAGGCCTGTATGCTGAAAACTATAAGACACTGATGAAAGAAACTGAAGATAAGGCAAATGGATTGGAAGGATATTGTTAAAATGTCCATACTACCCAAAATATTCTACAGAATCAATGCAATCCCTATAAAAATTAAATGGCATTTTTTTTTCACAGAAATAAAACTAATAACTGGAAAACTTGTATGAAACCACTAAAGACCCTGAAGAGCCAAAGCAATATTGAGAAAGAACAACAAATCTGGAGTATCACACTTCCTTATTTCAAAATATATTACAAAGCTATAGTAATAGTTATAAAGCTATAGTTTGTTATTGGAATAAAAAGAGACACATAGATAAGTGGAACAGAACAGAGAGCCCAGAAATAAACCTATGCATATATTGTCAATTAATTTATGACAAAGGAGGCAAGGATACACAATGGGGAAATAACAGTGTCTCCAATCAGTGGTGTTGGGAAAAAGAATGAAACTCGACCACTATGTTACACCATATTACACCATACACAAAAATCAACTCAAAAATGGACTAAAGTCCTGAATGTAAGACCTGAATCCATAAAATGTCTAGAAGAAACCATAGGTGGTAAGCTCCTTGACATTGATCTTGGCAATGATTTTTTTGCATTTGATACCAAAGGCAAGGCAACAAAAGCAAAAATAAACAAGTGGGATTACATCAAACTAAATGCTTCTGCACACCAAAGGAAACCAGCAATAAAATGAAAAGGCAACCTATTAAAGAGGAGAAAATATTTGCAAATCATATATCTGATAAGGGGTTAATATTCAAAATATATAAAGAACTCACAAGACTCAAGAGCAAAACAAAAAATATGATTAAAAAATGGGCAGAGGATCTGAATAGACATTTTTCCAAAGAATACATACAGATGGCCAATAGGTACATGAAAAGGGACTCAACATCAATAATCATCAGGGAAAATGCAAATCAATGTCATAATGAGAGATCACCTCACACCTATTAGAATGGCTATCACCAAAAAGAGAACACGTGTTAGCAAGGATGTGGCAGAAAGGGAACCCTTGTGCACTGTTTTCAGATTAAACGAGTGCAGTCCCTATGGAAAACAGTTTGGAGGTTCCTCAAAAATAACATGTTACGGTGACTGTAGTTGATAACTCTGTATTATATAATTGAAATTTGCTGAGAGTAGAACTTAAATATTTATATATATATGTATGTGTATATGTAAATACAAATAAGTGTATATATATATGTACACATACATATATACGTATGTATTACTAGATGGGAGGAATCCTTTCACAATGTATATGTCTGTCAATACATATACATTGACAAACATATGATGTACACTTTAAATATCTTATAATTTACTTGTTAATCATATCTCAATAAAGCTGAAAAAAATAAGAAAGGAATTGTATAGCTAAATTCTCATACAGAATATTAAAGATATGTTCTTGCATATTCCTTTGGTCATATTTTTCTCTAGTCAACATTCTTTCCCATTAAATTATGTAATGCTCTCTCATTAAAGTCCAGGACTCCCTGGCTTCTAGGAAATCAGGTACTGTCATTTTTATACCATCCTTTAAAAATACTGAAGGCATTTGGATAGTTAGAGAATACATGCAGATATGATGCATTTCAGATTTAATTTTTTTAAAATGCTTTAAACATCAGATAAAATACTAATTGTCTAGAGGTAATATGAGTGAATTTACACTGGTTACAACGTAAAGTTAATATATTTTAGGGGAGGAGATTAAGATGGCAGAGTAGGAGGATGCTGAGCTTACCTTCCCCCATGACCACATCAAAAATATATCTACATATGTAGCAATTCTTACTGAAAGCAACTGGAAACTGGGAGAAAGACTCATATACAAAGAAAGCTGTAAAGAAATATCCACTTGGAGTCAGGTAGGAAGGGAAGAGAAGTGATCATGTAGGGACATGCACCTCTAGGAGGGGACACAAAAAGGGGGGATTACACAGGCTCAGATATCCTCCCTGGGGAGTGAGCAGTTTAAATATAGGGTACCCAAACCCTGGGGTACATATAGGGTACCCAAACCCTGGGGTTCAACATTAGGAAACTAGTCCCCTTGGCTAGTTTGACAACTAGTGGGATTGTCAGGGGTGCTTGAACAACATGAACTTCATTCATAAAGAGCATACACATGCTTGCTTGCTCCCAAAACAAGGTGGAGGAAGCAGATTGAGAGTGCCTGGGACTCTGGCCAGTTTCCTGTGATGGCCCCAGTGCATGCTCTTGCCCATGTCAAGTGCTCAGTCTTGCCCCTCCTGCTCCATGATGCAGCTCCCCACTAGGGTGAAGGTTGTCACTGCTGATGAGAGCGCTCAGTTGTGAGGGACAGTGCTGTCTAGGACCTGGCAGTACATCTGAAGGGGGCAGGGGTGGCCATTGCTGGCATGCTAGGAGGCAGCAGATCAGGAGCAGTCTGGAATTCTGACTGGTGTGCTGGGACCACCCCAGCATGTGCAGTAGCATGCACTGGGTGCCCGATCCAGCCCCTCTTTCTCCAGATGTTGCTCTCTTCTGGGGCAAAGATGCCATGCTGGGATGGGGGAGTGCACACAACTAGAGGGAACAGAGCCAGCCCCTGACCCTCAGGGCTTCTGCTTCAGCACCTTGGGATCTGACCTTGTCCCCAGTAGGATGGTGTCATCCACTAAGCATAGGAGAAGTCCTGACTCACACTTGGTTCTGGCTCTAGCCCCTCCATCTCCAGCCCCACTTCCCAGCAAGGTGATAGCCACTAGCACACCCTGAGGGGAGACATGTCTCTTGCTCACTTCAGATCCAGCTCTCCCACCAAAGACACTGGGCACTTTCAGACTGTATAGGGATGTACCCACACAAGGACATCCTTTTGAGACTGGGATAGGTAACTGTTTCACCTAATCTCATGGAGAGAGAGAAGGTGGAACAAAATGAGAAGACAAAGGAGTTTGTTTCAAATAAAAGAAAAAGAAAAAAAAAAAAACCCCTGAAAAACAACTAATGAAACAGAGATAATTTACCAGATAAGGATTTCAAAGCATTAGTAATAAGAATGCTAACTGAACCAGAGAAAAGAATAGATAAATACAGTGAGAATTTTAATAAGGAACTAGAAAATATGAAAAAGAATCAGTCAGAGCTGAAGAATAAAATGACCAAAATGAAAAACACACCAGAAGGAATAAACAGCAGACTAGGTGATACAAAAAAAACACATAAGTGATCTGGAAGATAGACTAGTGGAAATCACCCAATCAGAACAGCAAAAAGTAAAATAAATTAAAAAAAATGAGAACAGTTCAAGGGATATCTGAGACAATATCAAGCATACCAACACTTGCATTACAAGGGTTCCAGGAGAAGACAGAGAGAAAGGGGTTGAAAATATATATGATAAAATTATGATTGAAACGTTCCTGAACCTGAAGAAGGAAACAGATATCCAGGTACAGGAAGCAGAGAGAGACCCAAACAAGATGAACCCAAAGAAACCCATACCAAGACCTTTCATAATTAAAATGGCTAAGTTAAAGTTAAAGAGAGAATTGTAAAGGCAGCAAGAGAAATACGAGTCACATACAAGAGAACCCCAAGAAGGTATCGGCTGATTTTTCCGCAGAAATTTTGAAGGCGAGAAGGGAGTGGTATGATATATTTAAAGTGAAAAAGGGAAAATATTACAACCTAGAATACTCACCTGGCAAGATTATCATTCAGAATTGAAGGAGAGATAAAAAACATCTCAGACAAGAGAAAACTAAGAGTTCATCAATAGAGAACAGACCCTAAAAGAAAGGTTAAAGGGTTTTATCTAAGTGGAAAAGAAAAGGCTAAAACAAGAAGTAAGAATCTATATAAGGGGTAAAAATCCCTCTAGAAAAGGTAAATATACAGTAAAGGCTGTGATCAACTACTTAAATAAGCTAATATAAGGATTAAAAGACAAAAAAATTGAAAATCAACTATAACTACAATAAACAGTGAAGGGACAAAAATGAAGATGTAAAATATGACATAAAATCCACAAAACGGGATTAACCAAGATGGCGGAGTAGAAGGACGTGCTCTTGCTCCCTCTTGCGAGAGCACCAGAATCACAACTGGCTGCTGGAAAATCATTGACAGGAAGACCCTGTACTTCACCAAGGAGGATACCCCACGTCCAAGGACAGAGGAGAAGCCACAGTGAGACGGTAGGAGGGGCACAATCAGAGTAAAATCAAATCCCATACTGCTGGGTGGGTGACTCACAGACTGGCGAACACTTATACCACAGAAGTCCACCCACTGGAGTGAAGGTTCTGAGCCCCACGTCAGGCTTCCCAACCTGGGGGTCCGGCAACGGGAGGAGGAATTCCTAGAGAATCAGACTTTGAAGCCTAGTGGGAATTGATTGCAGGACTTCGACAGGACTGGGGGAAACAGAGACCCCACTCTTGGAGGGCACACACAAAGTAGTGTGCGCATCGGGACCCAGGGGAAGGAGCAGTGACCCTGGGGGAGACTGAACCAGACCTACCTGCTGGTGTTGGGGGGTCTCCTGCAGAGGCGGGGGGTGGCTCTGTTTCACCATGGGGACAAGGACACTGGCAGCGGAGGTTCTGGGAAGTGCTCCTTGGCGTGAGCCTTCCCAGAGTCTGCCATTAACCCCACCAAAGAGCCCAGGTAGGCTCCAGTGTTGGGTTGCCTCAGGCCAAACAACCAACAGGGAGGGAACCCAGCCCCACCCATCAACAGTCAAGTGGATTAAAGTTTTACTGAGCTCTGACCGCCACAGCAACAGTCAGCTCTACCCACCTCCAGAGCCTCCCATCAAGCCTCTTAGATAGCCTCAACCACCAGAGGGCAGACAGCAGAAGCAAGAAAAACTACAATCCTGCAGCCTAAGGAATGAAAACCACAATCACAGAAGACAGACAAAATGAAAAGGCAGAGGACTCTGTACCAGATGAAGGAACAAGATAAAACCCCAGAAAAGCAACTAAATGAAGTGGTTTCCAGAAAAAGAATTCAGAATAATGACAGTGAAGATGATCCAGGACCTTGGAAAAAGAATGGAGGCAAAGATCAAGAAGATGCAAGAAATGTTTAACAAAGACCTAGAAGAATTAAAGAACAAACAGAGATGAACAATACAGCAACTGAAATGAAAACTACACTAGAAGGAATCAATAGCAGAATAACTGAGGCAGAAGAACGGATAAGTGACCTGGAAGACAGAATGGTGGGATTCACTGCCGCAGAACAGAATAAAGAAAAAAGAATGAAAAGAAATGACGACAGCCTAAGAGACCTCTGGGACAACGTTAAACGTAACAACATTCGCATTAGAGGGGTCCCAGAAGGAGAAGAGAGAGAGAAAGGACCCAAGAAAATATTCGAAGAGATTATAGTTGAAAACTTCCCTAACATGGGAAAGGAAATAGCCACCCAAGTCCAGGAAGCACAGAGAGTCCCATACAGGATAAACCCAAGGAGAAACACGCCGAGACACACAGTAATCAAATTGGCAAAAATTAAAGACAAAGAAAAATTATTGAAAGCAGCAAGGGAAAAACAACAAATAACATACAAGGGAACTCCCATAAGGTTAGCAGCTGATTTCTCGGCAGAAACTCTACAAGCCAGAAGGGAGTGGCACGATATATTTAAAATGATGAAAGGGAAGAGCCTACAACCAAGATTACTGTACCTGGCAAAGATCTCATTCAGATTTGATGGAGAAATCAAAAGCTTTACAGACAAGCAAAAGCTAAGAGAATTCAGCACCACCAAACCAGCTATACAACAAATGCTAAAGGAACTTCTCTAAGTGGGAAACACAAGAGAAGGAAAAGACCTACAAAAACAAACCCAAAACAAGTAAGACAATGGTAATAGGAACATACATAGCGATAATTACCTTAAATGTAAATGGATTAAATGCTCCAACCAAAAGACACAAGCTCGCTGAATGGGTACAAAAACAAGACCCACATATATGCTGTCTACAAGAGACCCACTTCAGACCTAGGGACACATACAGACTGAAAGTGAGGGGATGGAAAAAGATATTCCATGCGAATGGAAATCAAAAGAAAGCTGGAGTAGCTATACTCATATCAGATAAAATAGACTTTAAAATAAAGAATGTTACAAGAGACAAGGAAGGACACTACATAATGATCAAGGGATCAATCCAAGAAGAAGATATAACAATTATAAATATATATGCACCCAACACAGGAGCACCTCAATACATAAGGCAACTGCTAACAGCTATAAAAGAGGAAATTGACAGTAACACAATCATAGTGGGGGACTTTAACACCTCACTGACACCAATGGACAAATCATCCAAAATGAAAATAAATAAGGAAACAGAAGCTTTAAATGACACAGTAGACCAGATAGATTTAATTGATATATATAGGACATTCCATCCAAAAACAGCAGATTACACGTTCTTCTCAAGTGCGCACGGAACATTCTCCAGGATAGATCACAATTTGGGTCACAAATCAAGCCTCAGTAAATTTAAAAAAATTGAAATCATATCAAGCATCTTTTCTGACCACAACGCTATGAGATTAGAAATGAATTACAGGGAGAAAAACGTAAAAAAGACAAACACATGGAGGCTAAACAATACGTTACTAAATAACCAAGAGATCACTGAAGAAATCAAAGAGGAAATTAAAAAATACCTAGAGACAAATGACAATAAAAACACGACGACCCAAAGCCTATGGGGTGCAGCGAAAGCAGTTCTAAGAGGGAAGTTTATAGCTATACAAGCCTACCTAAAGAAACAAGAAAAATCTCAAGTAAACAATCTAACCTTACACCTAAAGAAACTAGAGAAAGAAGAACAAACAAAACCCAAAGTTAGCAGAAGGAAAGAAATCATAAAGATCAGAGCAGAAATACATGAAATAGAAACAAAGAAAACAATAGCAAAGATCAATAAAACTAAAAGCTGGTTCTTTGAGAAGATAAACAAAATTGATAAGCCATTAGCCAGACTCATCAAGAAAAAGAGGGAGAGGACTCAAATCAATAAAATCAGAAATGAAAAAGGAGAAGTTACAACAGACACCGCCGAAATACAAAGCATCCTAAGAGACTACTACAAGCAACTTTATGCCAATAAAATGGACAACTTGGAAGAAATGGACACATTTTTAGAAAGGTATAACCTTCCAAGACTGAACCAGGAAGAAACAGAAAATATGAACAGACCAATCACAAGTAATGAAATTGAAACTGTGATTAAAAATCGTCCAACAAACAAAAGTCCAGGACCAGATGGCTTCACAGGTGAATTCTATCAAACATTTAGAGAAGAGCTAACACCTATCCTTCTCAAACTCTTCCAAAAAATTGCAGAGGAAGGAACACTTCCAAACTCGTTCTATGAGGCCACCATCACCCTGATACCAAAACCAGACAAAGACACTACAAAAAAAGAAAATTACAGACCAATATCACTGATGAATATAGATGCAAAAATCCTCAACAAAATACTAGCAAACAGAATCCAACAACACATTAAAAGGATCATACACCACGATCAAGTGGGATTTATCCCAGGGATGCAAGGATTCTTCAATATACGCAAATCAATCAATGTGATACACCATATTAACAAATTGAAGAATAAAAACCATATGATCATCTCAATAGATGCAGAAAAAGCTTTTGACAAAATTCAACACCCATTTCTGATAAAAACTCTCCAGAAAGTGGGCATAGAGAGAACCTACCTCAACATAATAAAGGCCATATATGACAAACCCACAGCAAACATCATTCTCAATGGTGAAAAACTGAAAGCATTTCCTCTAAGATCAGGAATGAGACAAGGATGTCCACTCTCACCACTATTATTCAACATAGTTCTGGAAGTCCTAGCCACGGCAATCAGAGAAGAAAAAGAAATAAAAGGAATACAAATTGGAAAAGAAGAAGTAAAACTGTCACTGTTTGCGGAAGACATGATGCTATACATAGAGAATCCTAAAACTGCCACCAGAAAACTGCTAGAGCTAATTAATGAATATGGTAACGTTGCAGGATACAAAATGAATGCACAGAAATCTCTTGCGTTCCTATACACTAATGATGAAAAATCTGAAAGAGAAATTATGGAAACACTCCCATTTACCATTGCAACAAAAAGAATAAAATACCTAGGAATAAACCAAAAAAAAAACAAAAACAAACTGGTAAATGAAAACAACATTTAAAATTGTGTTGTCATTAGAGTATACACAAAGTAATTGAAGCTGTAGGTATAGAAGTGATTGCCTTGAGAAAACATGTATAATAAGGAAAGGAAGGAAGGAAAGAAGGAAGGAAGGAGGGGAAGAAGGAAAGCAAGAAGGAAGGAAGAGAAGGAAGGGAAGGAAAGAAGAGGTCTTCAAAAATAGGGAGATTTAAGTGGCATTTAAGTAAACCTGCCAAAGGGAACAGTGGCAATCAAGGGACCTGAGTATTAATTAGGAATGACTGATCACGTGAGTCCCATGCGGGTAGGGATCACATCTGCTTCTCATTTCTGGAGCAGAGCACCTAGCACAGTACCTGGCCAGTAGATGCTCCATTCGCAATTGTCCAGTGTTGTCCGTGGGGCAGGAAAGCTACAAATACCATTGGCTGCGGCAACTGGGTGACTGGGGATGTGTGCAAGCTGGATGGCAGGCAGTGAGTAAAGAAATGAATAGGGAACAGAAGTGCCCTTGACCGGTGGGGAGGGCCGCGCTGTGCACCCCTCTGCTCTCGCTGCAGGGAGATGGCTTAGCGACTTCTGCTGGGGAGGTTCCTGGCCTCCATAATCTGCAGGAAGCCCTCTCAGAGTCAGTGGGCGCCCCTTGCCTCCAGGGCCCTGCAGACCCCACAGCGCAGTCCTAATAACCTGACAGTAACACCCAGCCAAGCCCAGTCAATATACACCACCAGAGTCTGTACAATGACCTTTAACATCCAGGATGGACCAGACTTTCAAGACTGAGTTGTCAACAGTGAGACACCAGTGGTTGTGGATTTCCATGCACAGTGATGTGGTCGCTGCAAGATCCTGGGGCCAAGGTTAGAGAAGGTGGTGGCCAAGCAGCATGGAAAGGTGGTGATGGCCAAGGCGGATATTGATGACCACACAGACCTCGCCATAGAGTATGAGGTATCAGCTGTGCCCACCGTGCTGGCCATCAAGAATGGGGATGTGGTGGACAAGTTTGTGGGCATCAAGGATGAGGACCAGCTGGAGGCCTTCCTGAAGAAGCTGATTGTCTGACAGGCAGGGAAGCGTCCTGACTGCCCCTGCCCACCTGGGCCCCGTGGTCCCGGGGGACCCAGATAGAACTCACAGCCCTTCTGTGCCGGCCCTTCCTACCTCCTCCCTCTGCCTGGCCCCTGTGGGTCCGTGCTTTGGAGACCAGGCCTCCAAACACAGGAGCCTCAAGTGCTCCCAACCTGGCTGACCGCCAGGGTGGCCGCCCAAGGAGCGGTGCCGCCACCGAGCTGGGACAGCCGTCTCCTCACCCACTCTCTGCTCCTTCTGGGGCTTGTTGCCGTGCTCCCAGGATGCTGGGACAGAGTCCCGGGGCCAGCCTGCAGTAACAGCTTGGTCTCCCTGCTCCCTTCTGATCTGAACCCCGGTGCCTGGCTCATCTGCCTCCTGCATTTTTCTTTCCTGCTGCTGTTTTGTAAAAAAAAACAAAAAAAAACAGAAGAAGCAAAAAAGAAACCCAGGGCTTCCCTGGTGGCGCAGTGGTTGAGAATCTGCCTGCTAATGCAGGGGACACGGGTTTGAGCCCTGGTCTGGGAAGATCCCACATGCCGCGGAGCAACTGGGCCCGTGAGCCACAATTACTGAGCCTGCGCGTCTGGAGCCTGTGCTCCGCAACAAGAGAGGCCGCGATAGTGAGAGGCCCGCGCACCGCGATGAAGAGTGGCCCCCGCTTGCCACAACTAGAGAAAGCCCTCGCACAGAAACGAAGACCCAACACAGCCATAAATAAATTAATTAATTAATTACAATAAAAAACAACCCATAGAATACAGTACCAACAGCGGACCCTAATACAATCCACGGTCATTGGTGATAACGATGTGTCAATGTAGGTCCATTTATTGTAACAAATGTACCACTCTGGTGTGGGATGTTGATGATGGGGAAGGCTGTGCATGTGTGAGGGCAGGGGGAGTATATGAGAAGTCGCTGTACTTTCTACTCATTTTGCTAATGTTTTGTTATTTGTAATTTCTTCTTCTAAAAAAAGGAGGATATTAAAAAAAAAAAAAAAGAAATGAGTTATCAAGCCATGGAAAGACACGAAGGAACCTTAAGCGCATATTGCTAAATAAAAGAAGCCAATCTGAAAAGGCTGCATACTGAATGACTCCAACTATATGACATTCTGGGAAAGAAAGTAAAAAGATGTGATAGTCAGGGGTCAAGGGTCAAGGCGGGGTGAGGAAGTGATGATTAGGTGAAACACAGGAGATATTGAAGGCAGTGAAACTATTCTGTAGGATACCGTATTGATGGATACATGACATTATTTGTCAAAACCTACGGAACTGTATAACACAAAGAGCGAATCCTAATGCAAACTATGGACTTTAGTTAGTAATGGTATATGAATATTGGTTCATCAATTGTAATAAATTGTAACTGCACTAAGGCAAGAGAACTAAGAGAGAACTAAGAACCGCACTAAGGAGAAACTGTGAGTGGGAAAAGGAGAGGATATATGGAAACTCTCTGTACTATCTGCTCAATTTTCTTTTTTTTAATTTTATTTTACTTTATTTCTTTATTTCTTTAGTCTTGGCTGTGTTGGGTCTTCGTTGCTGCACGCGGGCTTTCTCTAGTTGTGGTGAGCGGGGCCACTCTTTGTTATGGTGCACAGGCTTCTCATTGTGGTGGCTTCTCTTGTTGTGGAGCACAGGCTCTAGGCGCACAGGCTTCAGTAGTTGTGGCACGCGGGCTCAGTAGTTGTGGCTCACGGGCTCTAGAGCGCAAGCTCAGTAGTTGTGGCACATGGGCTTAGTTGCTCTGTGGCATGTGGGATCTTCCCAGACCAGGGATCAAACCCGTGTCCCCTGCATTGGCAGGAGGATTGTTAACCACTGCACCACCGGGGAAGCCCTATCTGCTCAATTTTCTGTAAACCTAAAACTGCTTTAAAAAATTGTTTATTAATTTTGTAAAAAGTGCAACCCATGGCTTGACCAGTTCTGTATATACCACTTTCTTAGGCAGTAAATTATCTTTGCAGAGCGCCTTTGGGCAACAAGCAATGATGCAGCATAGCCCACATAGACAGAAGGGTTTTGAAGACAACAAGCCTTCAAACTCATCCCCCCACTAGAGTGTGAGCAGGAATGACAGAAGGAGGAACAGAATGTGGTGTGTGGAACCCTGGGTCCCCCTTTTAGCTACAATCAAGGAGTCACTGAGCACACGAAGGCAGCCTCGCAGGGGTAGCACCGCTCTAAGAAACAAGCGACACTTCTGACTTGTTTTACCCAAATAACTTAAATAAGCAAATAATAACCAAGTGATTCATCCTACATGATCTTCAGTTTTCCCATTGATACAACTGACAGTATTATGCATTATAGATGCTGCTGTGTTGTTTTCAAGCCTTCCTTGAAAGCCTTAACAAAAACGTCAAAACATCCTCGCATATGATACTGATGATAAGGAAGTGGATATGTGTGATCACATATGAGATATCTTATTAAGGAAAGTGTGGGTGGGAGGGTTCTTCTTTAGAATATTTTCAAAAAGCTCTTCTAAACACTAGATATATTTTTTATTACTTTTACTGCTGTTCTGAAGTTTTGTCTAAGGACCGCAGGGGTTTTCTTAACCTTACAAGTAAGTTTCTGTTGAGTAGAACCTCGTCATGCTACTTGTTGCTGTTGATAGAGTTTGTTAAGCCAACAGTGAAAGCAATCTGTCCTCTCAATGCATGGTAGCACTTCAATAGTGGAGATTCTGTAATGAATTTTAAAATCAGAGATGAGAAGCATTTCCCCCACCCACCTGGGATTGGAAAGAGAAAATTCAGTAAGACAAAACAGGATGCAGAGCTTAAGAAGTGGGTTAGAGCCCACGAAGTTCTAAGAATCACAACTGTTGAAGAAATATTAAGCAGACCAGAAAATTAGTGAAATGAGTCCAGGTTGAGTGAGACTGAATGCTTTCCCCAAGTCCCACATGGTAACTGCCTTTTTTCTTCTGTAGGGAGAGAAAGAATTGGGAAGAGATTTCAGATTTCTAGAGATTCACTTGAATAGTTCCTACTGCACTGCTCACTGGGACAATATTCTTTCTCCTCCCCAAGGTGGCCATATGGAGCAGCAGTTCACCCCATCCATTCACTCTCATCACTTAGAATGGAGTTGTCCCCATGCAAACATCGAGCAATGGCACCGTGAGAATTGATAGGCTCATGAAAGCAAGGCTGATGGGAGCCCTGGGGTGCACCCCCAAACTAAAAGGACTCAGGTTGCAAGACCTGTCACTTAACAGTCACAGCAGGATATATTTTTGGTAATTGAAGCCTAATTTGGATTGTGTTTTTGGAAAATGATAACATTAGTTTTCTAAAAACTAGAAAATTTTTTAGGGGGGAGTGGTGGTTCTCTCCAACTCCACTTTGAAGCTAAAATGGCAAACTGTTTAGAATACAAACTTTTTCTTCCCGTGGATTTATGTAGTAGATGTTTCAAAATGACTGGCAAATACATAGAATTCATACAAAGTTAGAGGCAAAAGGGTGCTCCAGAACCCTCTGGTTGAATCTCTTCACTCTATAGTTGAGGAGAATGAGGTCCAGAGAGGCTAAGTGTTATGCCCAAGGGCACACAGCTGGCTCACAAGATGAGACTTGAATCCGGATTGCCTATGTACTGGCCAATGCTCTTCCCTTTCTACTGTGCTCTACTTCCCAGCACCACAAGAGGACACCTACTGTGTCTTGCAGAATCTAGACTATTTTTTGAAAGCTTGGAACTAAACTTGTGACTAATTAGAATACAGTGTTCCACCACCTTTAAGTCACCAGCTAAAATCCACTGCTCCCCGTCGCAGCACGCCCGAGGCCTTCTGGGTAACCAAAGAAAGATTATTGTCTCAACTCAGTTCTCTGTGTCTAGGTACCCACAAAATGGAAATCACTTTACTTGGGGAAGAGCAAGAGGACAAGATGAGATGAAAAGGAAGCATGTTTAAAATGGATAAAAGGAGGCACTTTTTTCCCACTACACACAATTGAACTGGGGAACTCACTGCAGCAGGATATTAAGATCAATGGTGAAGGTTTGTGTTTTAAAAGATTAGACATTTCACATGCATATCATCAACAGCGACACTCAATGGGATGAAAGTAAGATGGATGAAAGTTCTCAAGCTTCAGTGCGTAAGTTGATCACCAACTGGGTCAGGTGAAAAGAAAACAAGTTGTCTACTGGATTAAAATTTCACAGAAAGGCAGATCTGGGGGGTTCCAGTCATTGCTGCTGTGTAACAAACCACTCCAAAGTAGGGGTGTGAACCAACAGGCATTTTATTATGCACATGGATACGGTGGATCAGGAATTTGGAGAGGGCACAGCAGGGATGGCTTGTCTCTGATTCATGACATCTGGGGCCTCAGTTGGGAAGACTTGAACAACTAGGAATGACTTGAGGTTGGGGGCTGGAATCATCTGGAAGCTTCTTTACCTAACCTGGGATGACTTGAAGGCTCACTCAGCTGGGACTGTCAAGTGGAGCATCTATATGTAGGTGTCAAGAGGGAGTGTCCCAAGAAAAAGCACTTCCAAAAAACAAGTGTCCCAAGAGACCCAGGTAGAAACTACACGGCCTTTTATGACCTATCCATGGAAGTTTTAGAGCATCACTTCCAACACAGTCCATGGGTCAAAACCGTCACAAGCCCACTGAGATTCAAGAGGAGGAGACTTAGGACCTCCTACATCCCTCCCCTATGGGGAATGGCAAGATCACATTGCAGAAAAACCTGTGGGATGGGAGAGGTTTTCGCAGCCATCTTTGGAAAATGCAATCCCCCAGGGAAGTGGTGGGTGATGTGAGGTTACAAGAACACACAATCTAGTGGAAAAAACTGACATATGAACAGAGAATCACAGTACAATAAAATAAATTTCAAGGTAGTTATTTCCCCCTCTTTGACAAGAATTCTTTTTTTTCCCCTTTGATAAGAGTCATCACATTAAAATTTTTTCATTCATTGTCTGTCTTCTACTAGATTGGAATCTCCATGCATTTAGTTTCCTACTGTAACCCCTGTGCCTAAAACACTACCAAGCCCAAAATAGGCACTCAATAAATATTTGCTGAAAGAGTATATGAGTAAAGTGCTGTAATAGAGAAGTAGTGGGAGGGCTGTGGGAGTACAGGCAATAACAAAGCACTCAGCTTGACAGAAATGACATTTGAGTGGGTCTTGAATGCTCTTGAAGGATAAACAACAATTTTTCTGGTGGAAAAAAAAGGGAATAAATTTTTCTCCTTAAATCTCCTCCAGAGACTTCATTAGCCAAGTTTAAGTGGGCAGATCTCATCCTAAGTGTACAGACTGCATGTAGTAGTTACAATGTTCTTGGTTGCAAGTGAAAGAAAACAGGGACTCGAATGTATTAAAAAATAAGCAGCGTATCGTATCACATAACAACAAGTCTGGAGGCCAACAGTTCAGGCAGCCTCAATGCCATCCTTCTTCACTGGGTCAACTTAGCTCCTTTGTGGTTGCAAGATGGTGCCCACAGTGGTAGGCATCACAGGCAGACAAAACAATACCCAGCAGGGGAGAGGACTACTTCTCCTTTGGAGTAAGATCTTTCCCATAAGCCCCTGACAGACTTACCTCACACTGGCCCCCACACCACGCCTTATTGGCTAGAACTGTGTCCCATGCATGTATGTAACCTAAACGCTGATAAGAAGAAAGGGAGAAACACGAGCGGTTGGACTAATCACGTGTTACTCCTTGGGGCTTGACCTGAAGCTCCTGCCTCTCCTGAAGCACAGGGCTATGCAGAAAAGGGTGGATTCCCCAACAAAACAGAACAAAACAAATAACGGGGGTTTTGTTAGGAAGGAAAAAGGGGAGATGACTCCTCGGCACATAATCAACAGTGTTTGCAACATTAGGCTTGGGGAAGGTTAATGTTCTGTTTTCTTTGTGGATGACTATTACCTAACAATTTTATTTATTCTTTTTCATGCTTTTTGCTCCTTTCCTTTCTCCTCTGCACTAGTAGTCAGTTGAATAAATCAAGCGCCGTATCAATAGGAAAGAGTGTCATGTGTACAGTGTACATACGAATCTAATTAATCAAAAATATGTTGATTAGACGTGAGTGCACTTTCAGGTAAAAACCTTGATTCAGATGCTTCTGATAGCATAGCCATGCCCAGCTCTTCACCACTTGAATCGTGCTCTTTCATGGCCTTGTGCCCGTTACTTGTGCTGATTCCTCTGTCTAGGAAGTCCTTCTCAGTTTCCTTACCTATAGTGGATACTAGTGATTGCCTCTCCAGCGTCCATTCTATCCTTCTAGTAATTTGCTTGAAGAGATGGCGAACTGCAAAACTACTTTTTTCAGACTCCCTTGCAGCTAGGGTCTTGATCTGAAATCAGTTCAGTCAATCAGGTGCACTTGTGTAAGATTTGGAGGCAGATGCAAGGAGAAGGCATCATTCTGTTGCTGTTGCTGTTGGCCAGCAAGGTTTGAGCAATAATGTTAAGAGGCATTTAATGCTGTTGGACTCAATGTCCTGTTTCAGTGTCTAGTCACCAGTTTCATGGGTGTGAAGAGCCCTTGCTGCAGCACCATCCCAACTTCTGGAACATAGCTACTGTGGTAGGCCCATGAACTCAGTAGCCCAGGGGCACCCCCCTGACTTCTGCCCCTCCAGCTCATCCATTTTGTAAGCCTCTGTTTGATTCTCAGTATTAAATATTTCTCTGTTTGAAACACCTAGAGTGGTTTCTTCCTGTACTAAACCCTGACTCATAGATCACCTAATTCATATTCAGCCTTCCAGGCACAGCCTGGGTCTTCCCTGAGCCACCAGGTTGGGCCAGGTGCTTCCTCTGTGCTCCCACCACGTCCTGCCTGGTAAGCCCATGCCTCTTCATCTTTGCACCCCTGGCACCAGTGTTTGGCTCACAGCATGTGCAGCATCAATATTTACCGAACTGAAGCTCCCTCTGCCAAGATACCAGACAGGTCCTGAAATCTAGTCTAAAGGGTGCCCCACCTCATGCCTGGTCTGCAAAGCCCAAAGAACAAGTGGCTCTAGACTTATACTGGATTCTAGATGAATCCAGAGCCCTCAGCTTTTCCGTACTTTAGTCCCCCACACAAGAGGCCACACCAGAATTGAAAATTTGACCTGGTCCCCAGGAAAAGGATGATAAGGAACAAGGGAAGTTGCTTATCTCAAGAGTTACCATCTGGTGGTTTTCAGGACCCTCTACTGCTGGGCCTACAACGAGGCCTGCAATCAATGGCAGCATCGCCTTTGGAGCGAGGAAAACCCAAGTTGGAAGGTGTGTGCCGTTGTGTAGCAAGTTACTTTCTGAACCTCAGATTCTTAATCTATAAAATGGGGTTGATAATATCAACCTCACAGGATTCTTGGGGGTAAAAGAGATTATATATGTAAAATGCTTAGCACAGTGCATGCACATTGGAAATGCCCAATACCCATCAGTTACTGTTACGGCCACCATTGTTGTTGACTGTGCCATCCCTGTACCACAATTCTGTTACATATTTTTTACTTCATATACATACACTTTCCTTCAGCCCAAACAGACTCACATGCAGTTAGACTAGAACGTACTTCTCTATACTTTCTCCCGAGGTGTTCCATTTTACATCATGATGTGATTAACCCTTTTCTGCAGAAGATCCAGCTAGGCCCAAGTTTGGGGCTGTGCTGAGGAAATAACAAAACCATCTATGTCTAGTGGCTCTCGACCCTAGCTGAAAATCAGGATCACCTGGAGAGCTAAAACCAAAACGGCAACAAAAATAAACAAATAAAACGAAACCAAGAAACAATGTCTGGGTCCGTCAACCAGAGATTCTGATTCAGTAGGGCCCAAGCATCAGTATATCTTAAGGCTCCCCAGGTGATTCTAATGTGCAGCTGAGAGCCATGGCTGAGAGTGGGAAAGATTAGCGCTTCCATCGCCTCTGGGAAAGAAGAAAGAAGCTCTTACTTTTCTATAATCTCCACCACAGTGGAGGAGGGGAGAGGACTAAAGATTACAGTTGAATGATTCCACTTATAATGTGAACAAGGCATTCTTATTATGAACCTGGATAAATGACTCATCATGTTAATCCTCTGATTAGTGTCTGGGTTTCTCATCTAGAGGTGTCTGATCTGATGAGAAGAGGAGTTATCAGAAATGCTCTAGGACATGGAAAAAGCTAGTCTGGAAATACCTGTGAGGGATTTCAAGTTGGCTTGTGGGTGTCTGTCCTGTGCCAGCCCTGTGCACACTCGCACACTTGCGGGCTGGTTGCTGATGTCAGGTGTACGCACTTTGATCCAGGGCAAGTGAAATGATCCCTGCTTTGGCATAAAATCTAGCTAATATCTAAATGCTAGAGATAGCTGGTGACAGCTGGGAGTGTGCTCAGACATAAAGTACAGGCATACCTCATTTGATTGCGCTTTGCAGACTTTGCTTTTTCACAAATTGAAGGTTTGTGACAACCCTGAGTTGTCAGATGATGGTTAGCATTTTTTAGAAATAAAGTATTTTTAAATTAAAATATGTACTTTTTTTAAAGACAGAATGCTATTGCACACTTAATAGACTGAAGAGTAGTGTAAACATAAGTTTTATAGACATTACTGGAAAACCAAAAAATCCATGTGACTCACTTTATTGTGATATTTCCTTTATTGCAGTGGTCTGGAAGCAAACCCACAATATCTCTGAGGTATGCCTGTACATCTAAAAAATGTAACTTTTTTCCCATTATTAAAGTGATACACAAAAGAAAATAGAGTGAGAAAACAGAAAAATAGCATGAACCCAGTAGAAACTAATAACAGACTTAAATAGAGTTACGAGGTGCTAGACATGGTTTTAAGCTCTTCACCATATAAATTCATTTACCCCTCACTACAACCCTATGAGGGGTAACTCCACTTTACAGATGAGGAAAGAGGACCTGGAGCTGTTGTGTGACTTGTCCAAAGTGGCAGCTAGTAAAGGAAGAGCCAAGGTTTGGACTCATGCTGCATTTAACAGGGTATGGTCAACCTCAGAGATATATATAGCTCATAAGGTAAGCTTTATCCAAGGATTCAATGCCACTTGCTAAAGTTTAAAAAGTTAATCTCAGTTGCCATTTATTCATCCATTTATTTCACAAATATTTACCAAAGGCATCTATGGGCAGCACACTGTTCCAGGCTTGATTATCAAGATACTGAAGAGTATACAGAGGCTACCTGTCCAGTCATTCCTATAGCATTGAACTCTCAAGTGTCTCAATATGTATAATCAGTACAAGTATAGTAAGATTAGAAATGCAATAACTATTCTCTGATTACAAAATCCAAAACCAATACTTCAAAACTTTCAAAATGTCACAGTCTTACTAGATGGAATGTTTGGCATGATCCTCCGTATTTTCATCAATTAATAAGTACACCTTGGACAATAATTTAAGTTGAACCTCATGAATTCCACTTTGTAGCAACACGTTTAATATAACAGTAGTGTCTTCAAGTCAGAAATTTGGTGTTTTTGGATGGATGGATGGATGGATGGCTAGATGGACGGATAGATGAGTGAATTAATAGCTAAGAATGCCTGGCAATGTTCTAGTTGCTTAAAAATTGCATCTTTAAAAATAATTCAGTGTTTTCCAGTTTGTTAAACAATAACTATGACTCAGAAGAAAATTGTGATTTCTGTCCTTTCCATGGACTAAATATGTAACTTCAAGGAAGCCATTATGATGCCAGTTCCATCTGATTGTTGTGAGGATCAAATGAGCTAACTGAAATGAATTATGTAGCACCCTGCCTAATACATGTTAAACAGCATATTTTAAACTGCCTTTAAAGTGAAATACTATATGCAGAAAAGCAAAAATTCAAATGATACAAAAAGCTATGCAATGCAAAATACGTTTCTTTTGGCCAAGTTTTCCCGCTATTATTACTACTATTATTAGAGATCTCCAAGCAAAAATAACATCTCCCTGTTGATTAAGAAGGGAGAGGTTTACAGACTAGGAGATAACATCCTTTGAGTCAGAACCAAGTGAAATAACACATGTATTCTGGTTAAATTCCAGCATGAGTGATTAACATTCTCCAACTTCAAATAATTTTTATTATTAGCCAACACTTGTCCATCCCCAATAATACACATGTTGCATACAGGCCACAGAATGAGGCAGCCTCTCTTGGCATGTTCACAATCTGTGCATACTTTCCACTGAGGGTTTCCCTTTCTTTTTGATTGCTATTCCATAGCTTTTCAACTCCCACTACTTTCAACCCTGGGATGTTTGCCGACACTGAGTGCCAAGTAGTTCCAAAAAAACCAAAAAAATATAAGCACCTGTAGAATCCCAGGGAATGAAAGAGGTAAAGTACATTTTAAACATATTTATTAACGGTTTTAATGTTTGTGAAGAGATTTATATTTATTTCTTTTAACTTTGAGGCTGGGATTAATACACGTATTCCTCATTATTTCTCACAAAGTCTTGTTGATAAGCAGGAGGAAGAGGGCTATTCTGCAATTTTGTCTCCCAGTCTGTGTAAGTGGGATCCAGGACACAAGAACGACTCAGCCCTAAAGTGCAGTCCTGAGTCCCTCAAGAACTCAGGCCCTCCTGCCTTTTTTCCGCCTTCTTCCAGTAGAAGGAAGGGGTGGGGGGAGCGGGAAACAATTCAAACCCTCTTTGTAAGCGTGTGAATGAATTTCAAGAATGTTAAACACCTCAGTCTTCCAACCTAATTAGAACATGTAGAAAAGAGGCATTTTTAGGACATTTAAAACTTGCAGCATAATAACCCATCTGGAGAGCGCCACAGTGCGTCCCAGTGGTCGAGGCGCCCAGCAGGTCTTCGCGCGGGCTCCCGCAGCTCCGTGCGCCCCGGATCCCCGGCGGCGCGCGGGTGCGCAGCTAAGCAGCGGGTAGCCCCCGGCGGTGGGGGGGGGGGCGGCCCCTGCCCATCACAGAGCCCGGAGCCAGTGTTGCTTTTCTCTGCGGGCGACTTCGAACTGCCTGGATTTTTAACCCGATAAACTGATAAAGGACTAACATGTCTGGAGTCTTCCAAAGACAGAAAGAAAATCACTTTCTTGTCGCAACAGTAAGATTTTGTTACGAAATGCAAAAGTAAAGGTTAAAGCCTGGGAGATAACCGGTCGCATATGGGGGGAGGGGGGAGGAGGTGGTAAAAACTGTGGCTGTCGCGTCCCAACTATCTCGGTTCGAATCCCGGGTTTGCCATTTGAGAGCCTACTCTGTGCTAGGCGGTCGGAATACCGCGCTGAACAAGATTATCTAGGTTGTGGCTTTCTTGGGGGAACTATCATTAGCTCGGTTCCCTTGGTATGCTTCTAAACTCTGTTTCTTCACCTATAAGAATTGTTGTAAGGATCTGAGACATCCTGTATTAAGATGAGAATGATTAACGCGCCGTCTGACACACAGTAGGGGCTCAGTAAGCATTTGTACTTCTCTCAATTTGAGCTCACCTGGTGAGGGAGGGCAGCGCAGAGAGGAGACAGGTGCCACGGTTAAGAATGATTCTTTGAGCAGTTCTTTTAAACAAGCGCTGGACTCTAAGGATGCTTAGCTGCAGATAGGAGACCCGGTAGGTGCCCTGGAAGCTAGGGTTCATAAGCTAGAACATTACGGGAAAGTGAGCCCCGCACCAGTGGACGCCAGCAGGGAACTCAGGAGGGACTTCTAGCTAGGGTTTCCCGCTCCGGGTCTCAAGAAGGCGTGATTAGCATTCGCCCCGCCCCCCATAGCTTCCCGGCCGGCGATTGGCCCACGCTCCTCGGCTGCCAGCTCCAGGCGGGGCCGGAGGGCGCCTGGGGAGAGGCTGAGCCCGCGGGGCAGTGGGCGGGGACGCGCGGAGAGCGTGGCGGGGCGGCCCACCAACCGAGCCCCAGCGCGAAGGGGCGGGGCCGGGGCGGAGCCTCCCAGCGGGCATTAGAAGCAGGTGACCCAGGCTGGGCGGGAGAGGCCAGTCAGCCCGAGGCCGTGACTCCACTGCGGCCAGCGCCGCCGCCGCCGCCGCCGCCTACCACAAGCAGGTGTCCTTGTCGCACGTGTAGGAGGAGGCCGAGGCCGAGGGACCGGGACCGGGGCCGGGAGTTGAGGGAGGGAGGTTGTTTTGTTTGGTAGCTTTGCCAAGGTCACTTCCGTTTACCTTCTTGGTGCTGATGCCCCCTCCCGGGGCAACTTGGAGAGAGGGGAAAGGGACCGTTTCAAGGCGAGTACCTGTCCCAGGACTTCTCAAAGGGGCTCAGCTCACGTCTGTTCTATCTTACTGCCTTTTCAAGAGGAACCCTGTTTTTAATTTATATGTAGTTTTCTTAATTTTTAACTTTGTTGCATTTTGGCAACAAAATTTACCTTTGCTTTGGGGGCTTTACAATCCTAAAGTTGGCATTATAATGAAGTTCCACTTGGTTCAGGTGTCTTTGAACTGTGTGGTCTAAATTGGGAAAATATATTTCCTATACTTGTGTCTTTAAACATAATGTGAACAGTGAAAGTTGCTGTGACTGGGAAGTTGTTCCGTGTGCTTTTCCAGGTTGTTTCTCCTTCCACTGCTTAAAGTGTCCAAGATGCTTTAAGGTGAGCTGCTTGTCCCTGTTTATAGTTCCTAAGTTAGGGGACACCCTAAGTCACACCAAGGAGCAGGGGAGCATAATGTGGTTAGGGCCTCCGGAAAGTGACAAGGTTAGGCAATGTTTAGAGATTCTAATGTGTCCCTCCTAGCTTCGTTTAGCAAGCTTCGGTTTCTTCTCTGTAGTACTTGTAATCATTCTCATTCTTAACAGTGCCAGCTTTGCTTGAATAAGTTAGAGGTAGCATTGCAGTGTCCGGAATAAATATTTGGAAGAGTGCGAACCTAAGGGATGGTGATTGGTTGAACTTGAATTCTAGACTGTTAAGATGGCAGCTTTGTGCCGGAGGAGTGGGTGGTTCTTAATAGGCTTCGGTGATCCCACTTTTTTAAACTTGTGTTAAAATTTTGGTAAAAATAAACCCACTTCCTTCTTCTGGAAGGACTTAGCGATAGTGCTGAAGAGGGCTCCTTTTTACATTTAAGGACTAAAATGGATATACCTCCTGTAATTAAGTAAATTTCCAACACCGCTCTTATCTGCTCCACCCCCAACCCACCTCCTTTATCATGTTAAACAGTCTTTTTGCCTTTCTTATTCCTCCTCTCCTGGAGAGCTGTGATTAGAAACCACACCCACCCTTGAAGGAGGTGCTTGACCCGGGGGGAGGGAGGCTGGCTACCTGTGAACAAACACTGGCAGCGATGGGGGAAAATAAGTGTCCCTGGATTTTGGACTAGATTACAGCCAGATATTCCAAAAGCGTCGAGACACTGCTCTCTGCGGCCTCTGAAAACAAATGAGACCCATAACACCCCTGCATAAGCTTTTAAAACATGGATCAGTGTAGCAAAAGGAAAGCTGTTCCCCCCCCCCCTCACCTCAATATATTTTTCTCTTCCTCCTCTTCTGAGAAAGCCTATATAGTGATGAGCACACACTTTACTGTTAGAGAATTCTGTTTGCTTTTCTAATCTGTTGAACCATTCCCTCATTTATATATGAAAGCCTATGTATTGATGAATACACACGTACACACACCACGCATACATACTTTACTGTTAAAAATTCTGTTTGCTTTCCTAATCTATTTAACCATTCATTCAAGAAGAGTGTGAGGCCATTACTGGGGAAGGGGGTGACAGTGCATTGGCCAGCAGAATACCAGTGACCAGGACTGAGTGGCGACTAAATTTACGAAGCTAAAATGGCAAAAACAATTAAAATTTGAGGATGTCTCCCTAGAAAAACAACAAGTGTAGGGATTTGCGCTTCATTTATACCAAAGTTGGAAAAGTCAGATTTAAGCCCAGGTCAGTTTACATTATGGATATTAAGTAAACAAGTGTATAGTTTCCATAGTGTATTTAAGCACTTTGCTGGTGGAAAGAAGCCTGGTGTTATAGTTTTCATGGACTTTCAAAAGCTATTCACGTTTATAAAAATGCACTGCTCTTACACACTCATCCTCTGAATCAAAATTTCAGTATATTCGACAAAACCTTGTACACAGAGCTACAGAACTTTTTGCACATCTAATTCCTCTACTTGTTCAGAAGCTTCTTAGAACCTTGAAATAGATCCCCTGCCTGAGGGCCAGTTCCTCTCTTGTTTTTCAAATGAGGAACTTTTCTGATCACCTTGACCTCTTCCCTCAGTTAACATGTCTTCCCAGAAAGTACATAGATTATTCTGCTGCCTTAGGTCGTTGTGCCTAATTTGGGTTTTTCCTCTTCCTTTTTTTTTTTTTTTTTTTTGTGGAGGAGTGTAAAGATGATGCAGAATGTATCTAAAAGTTGTGGGATGATGTGGTTGAAGTGATTTAATTCTTCCTGTTAAAACAACTATTTTTCATTTTGGCAACATACCAAACCTAAAAAGAACAACCAATTTACTTTAAAAAAAAAAAAAAAAAGACAGTTAAGACAAAGGATACTAAGCCAAGGAGAGGCAATACAGGTAATGCATTTGGAGGTCTAGGTCCAGGCCAACTCTCAGAGCTGCCTCTGTTTTCAGCCTCTGTTCTCACCGCTGCTCTCCCCCTCCCTTCCCTCAAAGATGAAGCCCACCTGCTTCCCTCAAGTCTTACCTCAGCCACCCCTCCCGCTACCCAGGGCAGAGAAGCCCATCTATTTATGGTCGCCCCCTATTTCCATCTCATATGCTGTTTTCTTCGGATTTTTATTTTTATTAGGCAAACAATCCACACTCGTGAAAACAGTTATAAAATGGAAGGTTGTGGGGTGGTTTAGCAGCTTCTTCACAGCCAGCTCTGTGATCTTAGTGAGGATTTAAGGCCCAGTTTAGTTTCACATGTACAGCTTTTGGGCTGTCCCTTTCGTGGTTCAATTGTAAGCAACGTCTCCCATCACAG